>NW_004955467.1:6818019-6833375 GCF_000276665.1 Chinchilla lanigera | reverse complement strand
CTCTCTCTCTCTCTCTCTCTCTCTCTCTCTCTGTCTGTCTCTCTCCTTCCTTCCTTTCTCCCTTCCTTCCTCCATCACTGGGGATTGAATCCAGGGATTGCTGAGCTACGTCCTCAGCCCTTTTTGTTCTGAGATAGGATCTTGTTAATTGCCCAGCCTGGCAATTCTCTTACCTCAAGCTCCTGAGTAGCTGGGATTATGGATATGCACCACCATGCCTAGTGAAAGTAAGTCTTCTGACAACCACAGTTGTAACACACGATTCCAGCCTCTGGCCACGCTTAATCAAACTAGAGGTAGACCCTTGATCCAGGGTGAATTAGAATATCTCTTTAGAGAATCTGGAACTTAAGTCAAAAGACTCTGGTCTGATTCTCAGTGGAAACATGGGGTTTAAACTTGGGAAGCATGAGAGGTAACGGGCAGGAGAGGTGAAAAGAGCTGATCTTGCAAGGATCAGCAGAGGAGACCAGAGAGCCCATGCAGGCCAGAAAAAGAGCTGGAGAGGGGCTTCTGGCCCCAGAGGGCTTTCAACTTCCTGGCCCCAGGCCCTCATGGGGCTGTCCTCATGGGTACTCCTTGATTTGCAGTCCTTGGGTTAAGCCTGAGGTCTAAGAATGAATTTCTCCTTCACACTGAAACCACTTTAACATGCATTTCTGAAAGCTTCAACTGAAAGAACTTGAAGGTGATGGTTAAAACAGCACAATACCTTAGTCATCTGGATTCAAAGCATCTGTGTTACCTGCTGGACATTTTGCCCTTTGGTGACATATTCGTTTCCAACCTTCACTCTTGGACAGCACAAGCCTTTCAGCATTTCTGCAGAATTCAGACCCATCAGGTATCCAGCTTTATCAGCCACTGGAAAAAGAAGAGAAATGGTGTCAGGCAGAAGCAACAGCTGTGCAAGTGTCCAGTGGGGCTCCGGATCCTCTCAGGAACATCTCCGATTAATCTTTTTCAGTGTCTTTACATTCTCCTGTGTGTACCAGGCCTGGACTTGTCCAGTGATGTTCAAGCCAATAATCTGGAGGCCTTTGGTTCTCAGGAACTGGCAATTTGTCTCCTAGCTGCAATCTTCAGCAAAAATGAGATTAATCTTGATTAATCTGGATCTATTATTTCACTTTCATAAAAGTTATTAATGATATATAATGTTAGAATCTGGTACATAAAATGATATAGAAGCAAAGGAAGTATCCTCTGAGCAGTTAATATTATAAGTTAGGAACCTTCTTAAATTATTCAAAGTGCCATGCTAGTGGCTGAAAGAAAAGGATAAAACCTTGATTCTTCCTTCAGGTGTTTAGAGGTGGTCAAAGCAATCGAATGGTGGCAATTTCATTTAGCTCATGGACTATGCAGCTGATCCTCTGCATCTGTGAGTTTTGCATCTGTAGATCTTACCAACAGTTGATGGAAAATATCTGGGAAAAAGTGACATCTGTACTGAGCACGTACATTATTGTCTAAACAATATAGTACTGTAACCATTTATACAGCATTTACATTTATCAGGTAATGTAAGTGATGTAGAGTGATTTAGCTTGTAATGGAGGATATACATAGGTTATATAACATACTGTCTCATTTTATACAGGGGTCATTAACATCAGAGGATTCTGATATCCACAGGGGTTCATAGAACCAATGCCCTGCAGAGACCAAGGGATGCCTGCACAGAATTTCCCGTTCAGTGGATGCTTGTTGACTTTGGGAAAAACTAGACTTTGGGGTGGACCTGGCTGCTTGTCTTGAGCTCATTCAGGAGGTAGAGAAATGGAGTTTTCTAGGGCCAGTTCCTTCCTAGCTGGGGTGCTCACCTTATTGTGGGTTGGGGTGACAACAAAAATCCAGGGCAGTATCTGTGAATGACTTATTCAGAGGCCAAATACATGCTCCGCTCAAACTATCATCTTTTCGTGTTTTGCCCATTTGGGTGGATGGGACCTGTTTTCTTCTAGTCACTTACACTTGAGAACTTGGGGGTGATACACCTTTCTCCCTCCTCCCTGATATGCCTGTATTCAAGCAAGCACTAAGTCCTATTCATTGCATAATATAATAAATGGATCTTTTCATGGCCCCAACAGGTGCCAACTAGGCAAAAATTGCACTGTAGAGTCAGACTGCTTGGTTTCAGATGCTGGTTTTGCTTTTTTGTGCCTCAATTTTATCATCTGTGAAATGGGAAATGGTGGCAGAACCCATGTCATAAGGTTGTCTTAAAGCATGGTGTTGCTGAGGGAGTGATCTACAGATGCTGGATTGGAATCATCACCAAAAGTACTCAGGTCCTATCACCTCCCAGTGTCTCCTTCCTCAGGCTTTTCTAAACACTGGACAGAGCTCCATGACTTGTATCAATATGGTCCACCACTGCTTAGACGCCTGATACATCTCCCCACCAGGTTTCCACTCTCAGAGAGACTGACTACTAACAGATTCATTTAAGGTGATCACACATACTTCTGCTCCTTGGACCCTCCCTGAAGCATCAGTGGCTTCTGCGGCTTACCAAATATATTGTGAATCAGGCATGTCCAATCTGTGGCTCACCTTTATGCCCTTCTTTCACTATTATAATAAAAATATAAGAAAGGCAGTTTGTTACTATGTACATTAACTATATTACATATTTTATATGCAGTGCAAGACAATTCCTCTTCATTTGAAAAAAGAAGGAAATATAAAAGGCAGGCTGAAGGCTGAACGTGATTCATCCTGGCCTTCAAGGTCCTTCCAAACAGATGCCCAAATAATCACGTTTTAATTGTTACCTCTTACAAATCACTGAGCATATCTTCTTTGTAGGCGAAGTGGACCATTCTCCTTTCCTCAGTCCCCACCACATGCTCCCTCTTCTTTCTGGCTAACGATGGTTCTTCTGCCCGCGCTACTCTTTCCCCCACATCTTTCATCCTAATCCACACCGGCAAAGTCAGTGGGTTTCTATCAATTACAAGTGCTTCCGGCTCTGAACTGTTTCCCTCCTCTTACTGTGTACTCCTGTGACGGCAAGAGCCTGAGATGTGCGCCCCCTGGTGTACATACTTTACATTACCGTCTTCCCTTGAGGGTGGGTCTGATGCAATGTGCCTGGCACTCAAGGTGAGGTGACTAATTATTTGATTTTGAGTCGATAAAAAGAGAGATTATCTGAGGCTGGATTGACATAATCAGGTGAGCTCTACGAGAAGCTGATAAAATCACGTAGATTTCCCTAGTCTGTAATGCATGGCTAGCGTTCTAAAACACACCACTTTACACGTGGTAGGAATGTAGTCAAAAGGTAGAATTACCAGGGATGACCCGTGTTGCCGGGCACTTGCTCAAGGAGCCTTTAGAATGTGTTAGCAGAGATAAGAGGTACAATGCGTAGAACATTTCTGGCGGGCGGGGGAGCTGTCACTGTTCAGCCTCTCCTACTTCCCGTGGTTGTATTCCCAGGCCTCTTAGTTATAAGGCAGAACGCGTAAGCGGGATCAGCATTATAGAGGGGAAGACTTGTTCCTGTCCCTCGGTTCAGGATCAAGTTCAACGGACATGGGGGGTGGGATGACAGGAGGGAGAAAACGTGGCTCCTCTTTTACAAAGGACACATTCTAGGCTTGAATGATTAGGACAGCGTCCTGGACATTAATGACATGGGTAGAGGGAAAGCGAGGTTCATGTAATGATCTTCTCTTACTTTAAAAGTAGTTAAATTGTGACAGTGAGAGACAGCAGAGCGGGTGGTGATTTGCCCCTCGTCCTTGACTTAGTGCGTAGACCTCCCTGTGGCCTGTGCAGTGAGCTTCGGACAACTCAGCCTCACACAGACAGTTTCGAGGTGCAGCTTCTCCGATGCGGTTACCTTCGGTGCCGTCCGGCTCGGCCTGTTCCTCCCTCTGCTTCTGCTTGAACTTCATGTTCCCATAATGCATCACTGCCCCCGTCAGCTTGTAGATCCCAACTTTCTCCTCTGAGCTGAAGCCCAGGATGTCAATGGCATTCTGGGAGAAAAAAAATAAGAGAGAGAGAGAGAGAGAGAGAGAGAGAGAGAGAGAGACAGAGAGAGACAGAGAGAGACAGAGACAGAGACAGAGAGACAGAGACAGAGAGACAGAGAGAGAGAGAGAGAGAGGACTCAGTAGGACTCAGAGACCAACATTCTGCTTTCTTCTGGCAGAGACATTTCTTCCTTTTTGGTTAGCACAAGAGATGGCATTTACCAAATAAGTGGATGGCAGGTGGGATATGATAAGTTAGCAGGTAAAACACATTTACTTAACATGTTTGTGGCTGGAAGGAATTATGGGAAGAATGTATGAATTATCTGCTTTCTTCCATCAAATAACTTTGCATTGTGTAGAGCTGGGGGCTGTTTTCTGGGGTGAGGATAAGGGGAACTATTGAGTGACACTGGGAGAAAGAAACCACATAGATAGTGATGGAGAAATATTGTCCAAAAGCTTGAATCTGCCATTGTGACATGAGAATTCCAGTGCTGTTTAGCTCAAACAAATGCATTATAGAATAGTAGACTTGGAAAGGTAGGTCACCAAAGACAGTATCATCATTTTTTCAGTGTGAAAGGGACAAACTTGTGTAGGATTCCATCTTTTGTGCCACCTTGAGGTGTACCGATGACCACCTTGTGGGTGCACAGACTTCCCCAGATTTCTAGGTGAGGAACTGAGGTTCTTCCAGGGGTTCGTAACCTGCACCAAGTTATGCAAGGAGGCTGTGATACGACAGGGCTAGAGCTATGCTGGATCACTCTTGAGTCAAAGCCTACAGTAGCTACTGGTTTTGTTTCATAACCACTCTGCCCATCTTCTACCACAAAGCTTTCAACTGAACAAATCCTTCTGTGAGATACTCATATTTTTTATGAGGCAGGGTCTACACCATGTCAGTCAGAGGGGTTGAAAATGTCTGAACATGCTTGGTGAACTGGTAAAATACACCCCATAAATCAAAGAAGGATATTGAAGAGCGAGGCACTTTTGGGACAGTGCCCCCTTTCGGGGCAGGGAGAGTCCATGCGAAGAGCCGACAGAGAAAGAGATTACAGGCCATGGTGTTCATGCTTTGAATCTGTATTCCATCTCAGAGATGCACCCATGTCCTAGAGAAGGGCCATTGTAGGTTAAAAGAGAAAGATTCTTTCACCAACTGAAAGGAACCTGGAAAATGTATTACTGCCCCACGACTGACTCTGTTGAAGCACAGAATCCCCTAAGGACATTCCTCTTCCATTTGACCATCAACCATCAACCAGGAGGAGCTCTGTGAATGGGAGGAGCAACAGAGCTCCTGGCAGCAGGGGAGTGACAGTGTGGATGTGAGATGCCTCAGACTTCTAGGATCACCAGCACCCTCTGCGCGCACAGTTCTGCACTTGTGGATTCAATTAACCAATACCTGGAAAAACAATTGCATCTGTACTGAACATCTTCTGACATCCCCCTTGCTGTTATTGTTTAAGCAATACAGCGTAACAACTGTTTAGGCAGCATTCACTTTGTGTTTGGTATTATAAGCGATCCAGAGATGATTTAAAGTACACAGGAGACTGTGTGTAAGTTATATGCAAATACTACATAAGTTTATATAAGAGACTTGAGCATCTACTGATATTGTGTCCAAGTGGGTTCTAGGACCAATTCCCCACAGACAGCAAGGGGACTGTACTTAGGAGGACTTGTCTTAGAGCTGATGCCTGAGCATCAGTCATTAAACTGACCCTTTTCTTACTCACTAGTTGGTAAAAAGTAGAGGAATCTGGTTTAAATACGTATGACAACTAGACCCAATGTTAGTTTATTTGATCTTGTACTGAGACAAGTATCAGCACCTACAGATGTCACCAAATGAAGACTAAGCAGCTGGCACTGGGCAGTGTCCCTAGGATGGAGATCAGAACCCCTCTACAGTTCCTGGAGGTTCTGGGTGGATCCAGCAGGGGTAGAAATGAACTGTTCAGAGCTGGTGCATTTTAATTAAAAGCGCAGGTACTGTGGTTGGGCAGGCTGGGATTTAAGCATTCTCTTTTTCATTTGCAGACCCAGTGTCTTTAGGAAAATTATGTATTTTCTTTTAAAATGTACATTCACATTTGTGAAATGGGGAAATAAGGATATCAATGATAGAGATGTTGTTAAGGTTTAAAAAAGATAATGCAGGGCAAGCCACTTATCCCAGTGCCTGGCACAAGTCAGTGTCCAATGCATTTCGCTATAGGGTAAGGTAAAGGCCACAGGCTTGACAGGTGTCCTAAGGAGACAGATGATTAAGGAGAGCTGAAAGTGGTAGGTAGAAGGAAAAATGGAGAGGCCATTGCAGAGTGGGGAGTTTCTTTTTGTTCTTTGTACTTTACATTTTCTAAATTTTTTTGTGTAGATGGTTTTGTAAATGGACAAATTTAACATAACAAAGGTTATGCTACAAATCTTGCAAGTGCAAAAATGTATGTTAATGAAGATGTTAGAGAACAGAATTGAAAGCTTGCTTTGGAGAATTTCTGGATTATTTTGGAATCTTGTGACATGGAGTTGAGAGGCAGCAGGGACACTCTGAACAGTTTCTCTGTGATCTTGACCCCTGAGATCTCAAATCTAATCACTTAGTTTTTTTAAGCTCCAGTTTTCTCATGAAATCACTAAGTTCACAAGCTCCAAAATCTCCCCCAACTCTCCAGTGCTAGGGATCCAATCCCAGGCCTCATGCGCCCTGGCCAAGTACTCTACCACCGAGCCACATGCCCAGCACTAAACTCCGTAAGTCTACGCACGAACAAACAAATACAGATCATGCTTACGTCGGTCGCCAACAGTTCCTCACTGTCATCAATGCTGGCTACTGTGACCTCTCCTTGGCTCACAAAAGGGAAGTCGAAGGGGTTGGTTGAAATCAGAAGCAGGTCTGGAAAAATGTGAAAGCTGTTTTAAGCATCTTATGCACAATTTACTCTGGGTATTGTTCGCCTATGCCGCTTATTCGGAAGAGAAGAAGAATGTCCTAAGAACTTACCAATGAGTTCTGGCTTCTTGTTTGACATAATCTGGTAAAAAATATGGTAGCTTCTCTCACTGGATAACTGAAATGTCACTCTGGATTTTTCTAAGAGATCTAAAATAAAAAACAAATCATGTGATTTCTGGTTCCTGAGGGACGTCTTTGTGGCTGATGACAGAGGTACTTGTACAGACGCCTGGACTCACACGTTTCAATGTCTGCCGATGCCAGCTTTCCTGTGGCTCCAAAGTGAATCCGGATGAACTTCCCCTGTACAATGGCGGGTTGACGAACAGCACCGTTACTTGATTTATATGGTTCTGTGCTCGCCTCTGACAGGTGATTCCCCCAGTGTGGTTATCGTAGGGTCCGGGAGTAAGTGGGGCCTAAGCATGACTACTTTCCCCCTCTTGGTTTGCCTGGCACCCAGAGTCCTCAGGCAGGTCAGCAAAGGCTCAGGTAGCTCTAGCCAAAGTGCCTGTCCCTGTGGCTCAGGGGAAGCCTAATGGCTTCCCCTGCAGCCCTCTGTTTGGGACCTCCTTGCTCTTCACTACCTCCTTAGTTCCTCCTAACTCCTGGGAAATGGTAACCTGGTTGGGTTGTCTGTCTGACTTCTTTTTTTGCCTATGAAAGCTACTTCTGAGATTCTTCACCTCAATTTTACATACTGCTTACTACAGGCAAATCTAATTTCCAGGCTCAGGCCAGGGGCACTGGTCCCAAAAAGAACCACTAAGGCAGGGTTACCCCATGTTGGGTTGTGAAAATTCAAATTTTGCAAACACACACACACACACACACACACACACACACATATACTACATAAAATGAATAATAAGTAAAATATGTTATTTATATAAAATTTTTATGTGTAAATACATATATGAAATTATATATACACACAATCTATATATGTACTATATATAGCACATGTGTACCACGTATTTAGTACATATATGTGACATGTGTATAGGCATCCTTTTCTTATATTATCTACTTAACTAGTCCTCTACTACACTGACCAAATGTAAGGGTAAAAGTGCTGCTGTGCTTATTTCCTCAAAGGTCTGGAATGTGTTCGGTAATCAGCAATCTTTTCAATATTCTCTAAATGAAGATTAAGAAGAGCTAAAGAAGGGGCAGTGGAGATAGGTATGAATGGAAGTGTTGGATCCTTCATGTTTTCAGCTGCTTAATAGAAGACAATAGAGTCATTGCCCAGCCTGAGAAGTCTGAAGCGGGGAAGAGGGACAGAATAACCAGGATGGCTGTAATTGCTGGGTCAGAGGTGAGACATTCAAACTAAGAGATGGCTGTGATAATAGTGAGCTCATGACAGCAATGTCTCCTCTTTAAGGTGCTATTAGGTCAGTGCAGTAACTGACTGGTCCGAGCATGTGTAACCATCTTTGCCACGTAACATGCACCCAGACGCACCAGCCAGGACAAGGAGTGTAGTTGTGTATCTAGGAAGACAGATATACAAACAAGTAATGTCCAGAGTACAAAGAGCATATCCAAGAAGATACACGTCAGGGTTCAGAGGAGTCTTTGAGGGATAAATCTACTTTCTCATCAGCAACCATTTTGTCTTTGTGGGGTCATCCTGAATGTGAGCTCGAGATTATCCAAGTAGTGAGGCGTTGGAAGTTCTGAAGTACTTTTGTAGCCAGAGGCATAAATGAAGGTTCACTTCTGAGTACTTGCTTCCCTCACCAGTGAAAGGAGGTACAGGGCTGTACGTTTATTCTGGATGTTATCTGCTAATATGGATGTAGATACCTCTGGTTGAATCCTAAGTGAAATGTTGAAGGACTGAATATACCCTGCAGTATCTCAGTCCCAACCAATTCCCAATTTCTGATCCCTTCTCCTGCTTTCACCAGTTCTTGCCCCCTCCCAGTACCTCTTGATTTGGAGGAGGTCAAATCTGTTCATTTAATTCACACCAATTTTTTTGTGACTAAGTAGATGAACACTGCTGTATGGACTTTTGAGTTTTAAAATGTTTCCACACAGAAAGGCTCATTTTAGTGTAAAGGAATTGCTCTCTACCTGTGGAATTTGCCTTATCATAACTCCGGGGTGCTGTCACGGGATGTTGACTAGTTAGGCAAAGAATTGAATCTTCCCTCTGCTGGGGAATAAGGCAAGAGTTTCTTCAAAGTGTATCAAATTATTGCAGTTGGGTAGATTGACCTGAATTTTTCTTTCTTTCTCTTTCTTTCTTTCTTTCTTTTTTTTTTTCTTTCTTTCTTTCTTTCTTTCTTTCTTTCTTTCTTTCTTTCTTTCTTTCTTTCTTTTCTCTCTCTTTCTTTCTTTCTCTCTTTTCTTTCTTTCTCTCTCGCTTTTCTTTCTTTCTTTCTTTTTGTCTGACTGTCTGTCTTTTTGAGACAAGGTCTCACTATGCAGTTCAGGCTGGGCTTGAGTTCACTTTGTAGCCCAGGCTAACCTCAAACTCACAACAATCCTCCTACTTCAGCCTCCTGAGTGCTGGAATTATAGGTGCACTCCACCATACCTGCTTGACCTGAATTTCTTGAGGATAGCAAAAGACCCAGTATGTTTTAGTTTATGTGGCAGTATTTCATGTGCATCATTTAAGGAGAAGATAATTTGGGGGTAATCAAAAATGAGGCAGGGTCTTACAAATCTTGAAGAGTTGTCATTTCTTACAGTCTTGGCATTTCCAAAGGCCTCCAGCAGGGGGTTGGCCTGGATGATCTGATCCTCCAGGGTTCCCTGTAACAAAGAGATGGTAAGAGAGCACATAGGACTGTCTTCTTGAGCAGCCCCTTGATAACTGGAAAGTGTGGGTGCTCTGGACAGGGCCCCAGGAGAGAAGTCAACCAGTCCTAGCTGGTGGCTAGAGCAGAAGTTAGAGATGCCTACGGCTCCAGTCCCCACCCCACTCAGTGAGCCTCACAGTCTCACCCTAGAGAAGATTTTATGAGGAGAGCAAGGAGCCAACTCCTGGTCATGCCGCATTCCAGGCTGGGCCAGCATCCTCTCCACTTTGACATCCACACCCCCTTCTTCTCTGGTGGTGTTTCATTATAAATCACAGATTTTTAGGACATGTACCTGTGGTACTGCATGCACCACAACTCAATATCCATACTTGTTTTCAGAAGGAGAAATAAAATGCAAACAATGCAAGTGACCCCAGGAGATCACATATCATAAAATAAGTGTGGGTTCCAAAAAAGTTTAAGTAGGAAAGAAGCATTGCATAAGAATTATTGCTAAGAAAGAGATGCTGGGAGGAAGGTCCAAAAAGAATTAAGAGGTGTTATAGGCATGTACCAGCTCCACAGAATGAAGGTTATCATTAGGTACTGCAAATAGGTATCACTAAAAATCAAAATTTGAATGAAAACAACAAAACAAACAAAACCAAATTATTACTAGGAAGTTCACCAGCAAGCAGGGTTTCACTTTTACCTCCATGACAGCTTATCCTTCTAGCTCGGGAGCAGTTCATAAATTACTGCAAAATCTGGTGGCTCGCTGAGGAACCCAGCTATTCCCCTTCTGGGTATTTTCCCAGAAGAACTGAAAACATCTTATCACAGCAATATATGTGCACCCATGTTCATAGCAGCACAATTTGTAATTGCTAAGTCTTGGAAACAACTACAATGTCCATCCATTGAGGATTGCATAAAAAAATTGTGGTATTTTTATATAATGGAATATTACTCAGCTATAAAGAAAGATAAACTCAAGGCTTTTATAGGTAAATGGTCACAACTAGAGACCATACTCATAAGTGAAATAAACCAAACCTGCATGTGTAAATATCGTATTGTCTCACTAGTGTAAGGACCTGAAAGAGTGAATAAAAATTAGGGGGTATGATAGACATTGTGAAATGAAAGGAAACTGCTCAAAAATAAACTGCAACTGGGATGAGGGAAAAGAGAAAAGAAAGAAGGGGAAATTATGCATATATGTATATACAGGATAGCTAACATAGCTGTACTACTGACTTCTATCACTTTACTGAAAGGAACAGTTAATGATTACTTCTTTGATCAATCTCGTATGTCTCTATTTGTTTTCCTGAGAAACCACTTTGAAGATATCAATATGTAGGCAACAACCACTGTTAATTCCCTGTCACCTTGTCTGTAGTTCAGTATCACTTGTAATGTTCTTATGCTGTTTTGTAAATGGATGTCTGGTTAATATGTTTTTGTTCTTTTAATTTTAAAATAAAAAAAATGTCTGATGGTTCTCAAAAGGGTGACTTCTAAATCAGCAGTTAAACATTGCCTGGGAACATGCTAGAAATTCAGAAGAGGTCACACTCTAAACCTATACAGTCGGAAGTTCTGGGCTGGGGCCCCTGTATTTGGAAAACCCTCGTGGTGATTCTAATGTGTGCTGCAGTCGGGAGGAGTGTGTGGAGTTGGTCAAAGTCACTCAGCTGTCACTGATTTGTTCCATATGATACTGTGACGTAAGATGTAGGTATTTTGGTCCTAGTTAATTTCACAACACAAATCTCCTAAAACTCTTGGAATCTTCAGACAAGTTGTATGCTAATGAATGAGTGGTGACTGAGGCTCCTGGACAGCTCAGGATGGGGACTGGTTGCCATGGGATTAGAGGTTGGAGGTCTCAGGGAAGAGGGTCTGAAGGTCAGTTGAACTGTTCACCAATGCCTCAGTCAGTAATGGAACTAAGCCTCGTTAGCCAAAGGGTTGTGGAGCACTTCCAGACTGTGGACACACGGAGGGCTGGGAGATGTGCCCGGAGCGGAAGTGGGAATTCTAAGCCATCCCTGTACCTAGCTGTATGCATCTCCTCTTATTACTCTTTATAGTGAACCTGCAAATGTAAGTGAAGGGTTTCTCTGAGTTCTGTGGGCCATTCTAGCAAGCTCTAGAACCTGAGGAGAAGAGTTCTGGGAACCCTGGACTTGTAGTTTGCAAATGGCATCTGCCATGGGGGAAATCTTGTGGGACTGAGCCCTGAACCCGTGGGATCTGGTGTTATCTCCAGGTAGACAGTATCAGAGTGAAACTGAAATGAAGGCTGCCTGGTTGATGCCTGCAAAGAATTGGAGAATTTGCTAGTATGGGGAAAACCCATGCACTTGGTATCAGAAATGCCCTGTGCATAGTGGCTGCCTGGCAAGCACGAGGCCCCGAGTTTGATTCCCGGTACCAAAAAAGAAAATAGTTAAAAAAAGGCAAAAAGAAAAAAGAATGACAGGAAAAGAAAGGAAATGCCCTGTATGGGAACACAGAGAGGACAAAACATCTGTCCTATTCTGCTAAGTACGAACTTTGTACTCTCAGTACTCTCCCAATATCTCAAACGTGCTTATTCCTGTCAGCTCCTGGTGTGTACCACTGCTTACCTGCATTTTGCCTGGCTGCTGCTCTTTCTTCTTGTCCCCAGTAACTGCAATTGTTGCAAAGTACTGAATGACACGCTTCGTGTTCACAGTCTTCCCGGCCCCAGATTCTCCGCTGTTGATGTAAAAGTGAATCGGATAAACAGAAGTGGAAGGGGTGGTACTGACTTCTGAGCTATCACAGTGCAAGCATGGGTGACTTACGTGATGAGGATGGACTGGTTGTCTCTATCTAGAAACATGGAGGGAAGCAAAACAAAACAAATCAGCAACAGATAGGATTTAGAAATAGGGCAAACTGGGGGGACTTAGAGAACAAGGACTCTGGTTTTGGCTTTGCCATTAACTAAGGGTGTAGTTGGGGCCTGTCTAATTTTCCTAAATTTGGGATAAATAACATGGGCAGGCTGGGAGGTAGGAAGTTAAACCCATAGTGTAAAAACTATTCATGTTTGTAGATATTTAACTCCTTGGTATGGCTTTCTCATCTGCCTTCTAAACATAGAATCACACGTCAGCCTCAGAGCTGATGGGAGACTTTAGCTTCTAATTAGAATTTATACATGCTGTTTGGGTGCCTGAAAGTTTTGACTCGTATTTTATACTTGTGGAAAGTGCTACTGTTTTCCATTTATAAGAGTTTATGGATGAGTTATCTCCCTAAAATTCATATATTGAAGTCCTACCTCAAAACCTCAGAGTGTGACCACATTTGGAAACAAAATATAAATATGCTGCAGATGTTATTAGTCAAAATGAGGTCATACTGGTATAGGGTGACCTGAACCAGTATGACTGATGTCTTTATAATAAGGGGAAATCTGAAGACAGACAGATACACTCACAAAGATAGATATGTGTGTATATATATATATATATATATATATATATATATATATATATATATATATATATATATATATACAGAGAGAGAGAGAGAGAGAGCCACATGCAGGTTAAGGCTATGGTCAAGGTGTTGCTTCTATAGACAAGGAACATCAAGATTGCTGCAAATGATAAAAGCTAGGCTAGAAGCATGCAGCAGATTTTCTCTCATGCCTCTCAGAAGGAACAGCCCTGAGGACACCTTGATCACACACTTCTAGTCTCTATAACTCTAATTTTTTTGTTTAACTAATTGGTGTGTGGGTCTTTGTTAGAACAGCCATAGCAAACTGATGCAAATAATGATATTAATCTTCTCTTTGAATCTTCCCTTTGAATTGGGCAATGTTGTATTTGGACAATGCTGTATCAAATGATTTTTAAGTGTCCTCGGATCTCAAATGCTGCTTTCCAATTCTTGTATATGTGCTGAGTCAAGTCAGGTGAAAGCTGAACAGACAGAAGTGATATGTAGTAGGTACAGTGGTATGACAGAATTGTACAGCTCTACTTCCTGTGTCATTTTGGAAATTTGAGGAGGGCTTAGAGGACCCTGAGTTTGAGGGACAAGGCAAGTGAATGGATACTGCTGTAGGTATTTCTCCAATTTTGGATTCTCTCAGTAGCTATTAACATAGTTTCTCTTCCAAGTTGCCCTTACTGGAGATTCTTGGAGGTAGGGACAGGGAATCTTTTTGTGTTCTACAGTCCTGCAAATAAGCATGAGTTTAATGTGGCTTCAGGCATGACCACTGGCTTTGCCATGTACCATTACTGGCAACAGAAGACATTGCACTCCTGACTTTTCAACCACAAATGATCTTACACTCCTAAGATCACTTTGATCACACACTGTTCACATGACCAAAGCCTGTAACGGATTTAAATGACTAACCAAGGATGATTTTAAAATAAATGAATGGAGAGATCACTCACCGGTCAGCATGAACTGATAGGCATTGTCCGAGATGGAGAAGATGTGGGGCGGGGCCTCCTGGCGCTTTTTGCCTCTGTAGGCCGTCACCACCTCGGGGTTGTACACCGGCAGCCACTTGTAGGGGTTGACGGTGACACAGAAGAGGCCCGAGTAGGTCTGGGAAGGCCAGAGAATTTATCATGTGGATCTTGCCTTTACTAAGAGAGATACTGAAGTATGTAGAAGTCAAAGGACACTCACGTAGATCATCCAGGCTGCGTAGCGCTCTTTGAGGTTGTACAGCACCGCAGGCTCGTGCAGGTGAGTCATCATGGCCATGTCCTCGATCTTGTCAAATTTGGGAGGGTTCATGGGGAACACCTGGTTACTATTCAGAGTGAGTGTCTGGGTGTTGAAAGGAAAAGCAAGCAATGAACAGCAGAGCATGTAACCCATGCTCCATTTTACTGGAGGGGTGAGGGTAGGGAGACATGTGGTGCATTTACCCCACTGCCGGGATAACTTAATGGATCATTTCCATGCCTAGAGACAATCCATGGGTAACCGTCCTTGATTAACCCCATTCTACTCAAAGTTTTCAACCAGTTCTGATCCCATGACCTCACTCAGTCTGCCATCCTATGTGTCAGGAGAGGATTACGAGCATGCACAGTTATAGAGCTCTTTGGCCACAGGAGAGCCACGTGGGCCTTAGAAGAGATAGCCAAGGCCTAGTTAGGTTGCCTTTGTTTCCTCCGTATGCTGGGAATGATGCAATTGTTATTGTTTAAGGCTGAAAAATATTTTGAGACAATTTCTGAATTTCCTCTCTCTAAATTTTTCTCTCTTGCCCACCATGATCAATCCATACAGTTGTTTTTGCACTCTATTTTCAGGAGATGTAGAAAATAAGGCATAAAAGAGAAAGAGCCCATAAGGTTTCCTGAACTTTGCTTTCTAAATCTTGCTCTAAGGGTCTTACAGAAAAGGTTGAAGAAGAAATCTGCTGATATAGACTAAATTTCTTGAGGAAGGGTAGCTTTCCTGTCCTACTACCTTAGGTTATAGAGAAACTCCAAGGTAGCCGAAGGGGAGAAAGAAGTCTATGTATGCTGAGACTTTAGGGAGTTCCTTCCTTCCTTCCTTCCTTCCTTCCTTCCTTCCTTCCTTCCTTCCTTCCTT
>NW_004955467.1:6776226-6817919 GCF_000276665.1 Chinchilla lanigera | reverse complement strand
CTTCCTTCCTTCCTTCCTTCCTTCCTTCCTTCCTTCTTTCCTTCCTTCCTTCCTTCCTTCTTCCCTCCCTCCCTCTCTCCTTCCCTCCCTCTCTTCTTCCTTCCTTTCTCTTTCTTTTTTCTTTCCTACCTTCCTTCCTTCTTCTGATACCTCACTTTTATTTTGGAGGGTGTGAAAAAAACCATCTTTAGGAAAGACTGATATTTTTAAAAAATTGTGTCAAACAAGCTAGGTTTCCTACTGCAATGCAGTTGTACAACAAGGCTACTCCTTCCTTTTCCTACCACACAGTATTCTGGGGGCACCTTTGACTGAGGGGCCCTATGTTTTCTTATTAGATCCTCCTTCGAGGCAGAGAGATTCCAGTGTGGTACAGTCCAGTGGTCCCCAACTTATAGAAATTTCAGCTGGGAATTTTCACAGCTGTACTCTGTAAGACTCACTTTGTTGCATTTTGAATGAATCTCACTCACCATCACTCTCCCAGGACAAAACTCATTCGTAAGTTGGGCATTTACTGTACTGTGTGAAAGTCTGAAAATGTGGTCCCAAACCTGGCAGTAGGGAGATCCCAGCGTGACTGAAGACATTGATTTTCTTTTTTGATACCAGGAATTAAACTCATGTCCTTGTGCTTGTCATGCAGGCGATGTGCCACAAAGCTACTCTACTCCCTGGCCCTGAAGACATTTTCTTAGCCCAGTGAAAAGGGGCTGGAACTGGAGGTTAAGCTTACTAATAAAAAATAAAGCAAAATCTATTTCAGATGCCTGAGATTATGAACTGAGTTACAGACCTCTTGATTCCTATACCAGAGAACAAACTTTGGCAAAGCAGATGCTGAGATTTGCTTATATTTGTAATGTGACTGACACTGAGACTGAGATCCGGTGAATGTCCCATAAATACTGAGTGGAAGGGCACTGTCATTCTTCGCATTAGACCAGGCAGTACCTCCTGAGCGTCCTCTCTAGCCACTCTGCAGTCCACAGCACTGCATTTGGTTGGTCCATCCAGCAGCAATCAGTATTAATTTTTCTTTTAAGTAGTTCAACATCTTTCACTTTCACCTTTTCTCTCCTCCAAAGCACATGCCACAAAACCCCTCAAAGCCCAGATCTTCAAAGGAAAGAGCCAGGAGCCACGGTGCGTGTGATGGCAATTTCACCTCCTCTTCTACTACAGAACCGATAACTGTGTGTTTTGCTCTTGCTTCACACTCCTTCAGGCCAGCATGCAATTTCTAATATTCTACTCCCCAGGAACACAAGGGTGCCCATATTATCAAAGCCATCTGAGATCAACACTTACCCGGTCATCTAGGGTCTTGACGGTGACTTTGTCATTTTCCCTGCTCTGTATCATACCTTTCACATACAGTTCCTTATCGTCCATTGCAAAGCAGGCTTTCTTCGAATCAAATGGGCGGTTCTGAGCCTCGATTCTCTCTTTTTCTGGTTTCCGGAGGTAGGGAGCTGCTTCTCCAAAAATGGCCATCTCTGCGTCAGAGCTCATGGCTACAGCGGGCTGGGGAGGCCAGGGGAATTGCTGAGTCTTCTGCTGGGTGACTACTGCATCTGCAGGGCCTGTGTGTTTCTCCCATTCAATATGGGAGAAATTCAAAGGCTTCCAGGACAAATGTGCACCCTGAGGGTTCTATAACCAGGTCTAGGGCTTAGAGTGGGCAAGTGAGAATGAGCCAAAGGGAGCACCTAAGAAAGCTATGTGAGTGTTCTTTTCTTCCCTGAGTGTCGTTTTTGGGAGTTTCTCTTAGTTTAGCCCGATGTGTACAAATCTAAGATAATCAAAAGCAGGTACTTTGAGCCCAATAAGGAAGAAATTCTTCAACAGGACATCCTGCTTGGGCCTTGTTATCTCGGTGGTATCCCCAAATGTTAACTGAATCTGGAAACAGTAAGTGGAATACAGGTCATTTCCAACAGAAATTTTAGACAGTCCAGCTATGAGTAATGATGTAAACAGGAAGATTTTCCCCACTCACTCAAGGGGTGCAAGGTGATTCAAGGTACAACGGTCCATTGCAATGGTTGCAAGCTGTGAGATATGCCAGGACCCTGGAGGACTCGTGAAAGCACATTGCCAGGCTCTGTCTGCAGAGTTTAGGAGTCAGGAGATCTAGGATTGGGCTTGAAAATGGACATTTTCTAGCAGGTGAAGTGGCTGCAGTGTGAGAAAGGCTGGCACGTTGCTTTCATGCTCCAAAGATGGGTAGCATAGCATCGTCCAGGAGACTGTTAGAGCAGAGTCTCAGACCCGCCCCAGATTCCTGAGTCAGAACCTCCATTCTAACAAGATTCCCAGGAGAACTCTGAGCATAGTAGAGGGAGAAGTACTGGACCTAGTGCAGTGGTTTCTAAAACTTTAATTATGTGCAGCAGTTTCAGAATGTGATAGTGTTTAATTAGATTAATATCTGCCTTAGAACTCACTGCGTAGTGTTTGAGTGTGTGTGTGTGTGTAAATCTCTCTTTTTCTAGCTTATCCTTGTGTCACTCTGTCCCCTAATAATCCTCCTTTGTGGGCCCTTCTCTTGATCCATTTTCTCTGCTTAGAAGCCAGGAAACCTACCTTGAAGTCACAGCCCTGACATTGGCCAAACTTCCCAACTTTTCTAGGCTCTTGTCTCTTCCCCTTAAGATGAAGAAGCCAGCTGCAGCCTGTCTACGGCTCCACATGTTGTATAGTTTTCTGACTCCTTTTGTTTCTCTGTGTTTGCCTCTCTCATTCCTTCTTTGGGTCTTTTCCTCAATTCCTCTACTTGTCCCCACAGCTCATCTTCCTTTCCTTCCTTTCTCTCATTTCTTTCCCACTTATTGTCTATAACTGAATTAAATGAAATTAATTTGCACACACACACACACATTCTCTCTCTCTCTCATATATGTCTGTTAAAAGTAGTCAGTATTTTTCAATAAAACCTTTTATACTCTTTTTAAAGTGGGAAAGTTGGGCATGTTATAGTTTTCTCTCTCCTACCTTTACCTGTATAAATTTGTTCTCCATTGATAACTGGCCATTGTTTAAGTAGCCCTTCCTGGGATTCTGAAGAGTTCATTCACATATAGACCAAAGTATCCACTTTGCTCTGGGCCTTATTCAGATTGTGTTGCATTATTGTTTTGCCTCAGCCAGCGGTTCTCTTGAACTCTCTGTGCGTTCATATTTAAGGTTCTTGGTAAGAGGCTAGAATTCATCACAGCACCCACTAGAGGGTCCCTAGCCTGCAACTGTCCTGCTGGTTTAAACTTTTCAGTATTACCTGGAGAATGAAAAGAATTCATCATTTTTCCCTTTTATGTCTCCAAAGATAATCCCTAGCATGTGGCTTGAGTAAGATTTACTGCAGTACTGATCTCACAATTGGTGGTCTCAGCAGCTCTTCACATATTAAAATTAAATTATCAAGAACCCCAAATTCATGTAATTCATATCTATCAATATGTGAGAAATTAAAATTGAAGACATTTAAAACTTTTATTAATTCTTTTAAAATTACTATCAAATCTCTTACATGATAACATAAATAACATTTTATGAAAATATTTTCAAAAACAAAAAAAATCAGTGAGAAGTATATAGCACTGTTTTTCATCTCTGTAAATCTTTTCTTTCTATTTTTAAAAATCTAATGTCTGCCTAATAGAAGACAGTTAGATTCTCATTGTCTGCTTTGCAGGTTGTTGTCATATATTATATTGGTTAAAGTAAATATAAAAAAAATCCTCCTACACACAATAATGTAACTTGAAACAGGAAAGAATATTTTAATCATCTTTTCAAATAATTGTAATTTTCTTCTTGGACACTGTACTGAAACTTGACAAGTGATAGATTCTCAAAGGCTATTTGCAATGTAGAATTTTAGAAAATATATCAAGGGAGGGGCAGGGAGGGGAGAAAAGGGGAATGTGAAAGGAGATTAAAATGTGTGCGTATACCAACTGCTCATGAATGTAATGAATGTAATCATCAGTAATGAGTGTAAAACATATCACCAAACACCAAACATATCACCCTGATACACTGTAATCTGTTGTCTACCTGGCACTTTGAATGGATCTTTCTTCTACCTGTGGACATTGTTCATTAGCCACTTGGAAAATATTGCTTCCCTGAGTTATGTAGAACTTCCAACTGTGGACACATTTCATTATATCATATAAAAATCACAATCACTGGTGTCACCACTGTGATATCATTGGAAAGTTCAGTAAGTACTAGGAAGGTGTCAAGCCAATAATGACAGATACATATTGTCTTGGTTACTTTTCTCTCATCGCTGGGACAAAATACCTGATGCCCAAATTTAAGGAAGGAAAGGTTTATTTCACTTACAGTTTGTGGAGGTTTCAGTCTGTACTTGGCAGATTAAAAGGTAGAGTGGCACATGGCAGAGAGCTACAGCTCATGTCCGCAGAACACAGCAAAGCAACAAGAAAACACACACAAGGGAGGAAATGGCCAGAAGCACAAAAGCCAGGAAATGGCCCCAAGCAGCCTCTTGCTTTCCCTTACATATGCAAACTATCCACTCCAGGGTGGGTGCAGTTGTCATACCCATAATCAATCAAACCCTAAAAGCCTGCCCTGAGACCGAATGAGGCTTTGGGGGACACCCAAGCAAAAACCATAACACATATTTTCCTACATTCCAGTTTTTTCCTGAAAGTTCAAATCTCAAATTTATCATTTAAAAACAATACTTCCAGGTTTTTTTTTGGCTTTTTTTTTTTTTTTTGCCTCAAAATGACAGGCATGCTCTGGGCCTTTTTGAGAACATATCTGCCAAATATCCAAATCTGAATAACCATGGTTTGTCCACTCATTGGTCTGTCAAGTAACAGTGGTGCTTCGTGAATAAATTGACAAGCTCAGCTTACAACTCATACAATTGCACATCTACTTTTCCATAAAGGCATCTACCATAACGGTCTGATGGACTTTCCACTGTATCACAGAAAATATTAAAAATATGTATGCTTAAGAACTGAGATTTGATACGATTAACAATTTTTTTTTTTTTTTTTTGGTCTTTTTGCGACAGGGTCTCCCTATGCAGTTCAGGCTGGCCTTGAGCTCACTTTGTAGCCCAGGCTGGTCTTGAACTTGCAGCTATCCTCCTGCCCCAGCCTCCTGAGTGCTGGGATTACAGGTGCGCACCACCATGCCTGGAAATATTAACAATTCTTAACTGTTAAAACTTTGAAGTCATTCTGAAATGAAATTAGCTTTTTGAATTTAAACATATTTTTTTAGTGTGAGTGTACGGCAATGTAGAACACCAGGACGAGAACAGTTTGATGCTGAGCCTTGATTTGTAAGTAAGGGGTCGGCAAGTTTATCTTTCCCAGTTTTTGCATCATTCATGTAGTGAAAACCCTGAATAACAGTTGGATATTATCACAAAATTGTTTTAACCTCATGTAATGCCTGTGTCACAAAGAGTAACCCTTTTAGGGAGTGTGTCATATCCACCTATGCCGTGATTGAAAGCATTATCTCTCAAATTTTAATGTGTGTATTTTAATTTTAATGTGAATCCAACTTTTAATCTTCAGTAGGTCTGGAGTGAAACAAAGAAGGAAGGGGGAAAACATATATGTATACACAAGACAGCTAAGATAATTGTATGACTAATTTCTATTGGTTTATTGAAAGGAACAGTTAATGCTTAATTTTTTGACCAGTTTTGCATGAATATATCTGGCAATCTGAACAACTACTTTGAAGATAACAATCTATAATATAACAACATGGTTGATTTCCCATCATCTTGTTTTGAAATTCTGTATTGTTTTTAATGGCCTTTAAAATTATTAATTCTCTTTAAAATTAAAATAAAAAGAATTACAAAGCAAAAAAAAAAAAAAACAATAAATTTCTCAGTTGATGGTTATGATGTAGCTGGGCTATGCCTTCACAGCAAAACCAAAAAACTGTTTTTGAAAAATGAAACAAAAATGAATCAATATGAATAAAATTGTGAAATGAAGTAAGAGAACTGATGTTTAATAGATATGGGAAACTTCGTGATAACAACATAAGAGTACAGTCTAGAGTTGGGGAAAGATTACAATAATAGATGATTGAGCTACATTTTTAGTCTTCCTAGAAAAAGTAGACTTTCCATCTGGGTCTCAAGTCACAGCTAGTTTTCAGGTACATATTTTCTCTCTTCCCACCTGCTCTACTTTAACCGTGACTCAGAAGCCCGTATTTCTTAGTTGTACTTCCTGGGTAACATGGGGGTTGTCTCAGCAGTATTTTTTCACAAGTGTGATCCAGCCTAGTGGAGCAACTTTGAATACAGGTCTTTCAATTTTGGGCAAGTTTGACTGACCAAAGTTTCTTTTGTGCTCTAAATTGAAAACTGGCATTCTACAACTTTAGGATGGCTGATTCTCAGTCCAGCTTTTGGTAACAAGACAAGCTCAAGTCTTCCTATCAGACAGCTCTTACGTGTTTGTTAGCTCCTCGGTGCTCATCTTAGATTTATTTATTCATTTATTTATTTATTTTTGAGACAGGTCTTGCTGTATAGTTCATCTAAGCCTTGTAGCCCAGGCTGGCCTCAAACTCACGGCAATCCTGCCTCAGCCTCCCAAGTGCTGGGATTGCAGGCATACACCATTACACCCAGCTGTCTTAGCTGTATCTTTACCCCAGTTCCATCTTCACCTGCTTCTTTAGTGGTGTGCTTCTAGTTCTCCTTTACTGTCTTTGTCACTGTACCCTTAATTGACTCCTGTTAATCTCTTAGAGTGTACTGTCCAAGTCAGATGCTCTCCTCCGGCAGACTGTGGCTCACCTCCCTTGACCTAGGTGCAGGGACTGGGTGGTGACTGCATGCTGACAGCCACATCTCTCCGCTGACTCACCATTCAGTGTCCAGCAAAGCCCCTCAATCCTCTCTGTGCATGCGGTTACTAAGTCACACCTTCTCCCTGTGTTTATGCAAATATGTGTTGGGACTCAAGGACAGAACCCTTCATTCCCGGCTGATGGAGGTCACCGTGTAAGATCGGCCTAGGGGATCTGCCCTCAGAAACACCCTTAATTAGCATCTTCTCCCTTCCATGAGTGACCCACCCCTACGCTGTAGCTGTGCCCCTTCAGCCACCTCCTCTGTTCCTGTCTCCAAGGCAGTCTAAATTAGACGGTCACTCCCGCCCACCTATGCTCCATCATCTCCCTGAAAGTGCTCCTCTCTGTTTGCTCCCAGGGCCCCATGACAGTGCCCTTGACTTTCCTCCCTCTCCTGGGAATTTTCCTGTGTCCTGTCAGCAACAGTGTGATCACAGCTCAATTACACTTTGCTTTCCTTGGCCCTAACTCCCCCAGAGTTACCTCTAAGAAGCACAGCTTTGTGGAGGAAAGGGTCTTATTGCCACACTGGGGGTGGGTTTGGACCGTCCACCCTTCTTCTGGCATTACCTGTGTGCAAAGCTGCAGCTGCATAGGCTCAGGGTGCAAACGCTGCTCGAGGAAAAGCTAAGTTTGCCTGTGTGTGAGGGCTGAACCTCGGCTCTATCAACATCATGTTCTGGGCCCACTAAGTGTACTGACCTGAAACTCACATGCGAAATCTCAGTGCTGTATTTTATACATTTTGTACAAGTCAGTTTGGGAAGCTAGTTTTTTCTTTGTTAAAGCCTACATTTTTTGGTAATCTGCCTTTTAGAATATTTCAGTAATTGGTCTTAAATTTATTGATTTGAGCTTCTTCTGAGTGTGGTATTACGCCAGCGTGTAAAGTAGTTTCCCTAACTACAATTACTGCCTTCATGCTCAAGCTGGGTGTAACTCTTACCTTTTTGGTTCCCAAAGTGATAGTCAGAATCCTTCAGGAATGAGGTGTCTTCTTGCAGATGATTCAGGAAATCAAAAATAAACAAACAGATAAAAAAACATGAATTACAAAGACTTTAACTAAAGGTAAACATTGTGCCCATTCTAGTTCATCTACATGTATATAGCTACACAGTGGATGGTGTGGATTTGCGTTTTTACTTTTGGTTAAGTCATCATTCTTTACAAAACTGACTAACGATATCACTCATTTAAAAAACTTTCTGTGTACAAAGTACCCTCTCAGTGCTTTAGAAGTCTGAGGAAAAATACAGTCTCTGCCCTACAAGAATTCAAAAAATGGTTAAAAGAAATACTCAAATCAAACTTTGAGCAAAGAAGGCTAAGGCAAATTTTCTTAAGCATGTAAACAAAGTGTAATGGGAGCTTCCATCTGACTATGGGGATGTGACAGCCAGAAGACAAAGGAAGGAGAAGCGAGACCCGACTCTGACTGGGATGCTGGAGGCCAGGTTTTTGTTTTTAGGAGGAAGACTGTGAACTGGGGGCCGAGGCTGCTTTAAGAGCTCTTCCGTGCCCCTCAATGTCCTCGAAGAATATGAAGGTGCAACAACTTAAAACTCAACCAAGACTAAAGAAACTCAACTCTAGGAGCTTATAAAGCACTTGATTATCTCAAGAAGCCACGAGTGTCTGAACTATTTTGCAATATCGAATTTAATTTAAGCAAACTGCCATTTACCGCACAATACTCCTATGGGGACAAAGAAACGTCATGAAATCTCATTTGGGAGGAACAGACGGTTCAATGTTTGTTTACTGTTCTGATTGCCCCCTTTCTTCTCTTTTCATATCTTTAATAACCTCTAGCTGTATCCTGAAATTCACATGCATTTCTCAAAAAATTAACTTCTTACACATTATATGCTGAATTCTTAGCTCAAAAGAGGTGATGCTTGGAGGCAAAGCCTCAAATGCCTAACAGTCATTCTGGTAAGTAGTTATTGTGATTTTTGGGGTTTTCATTCCTTCTGTAAAATAAGACATCAGAACATCCCCAAGATTCTTTTCAGCCATGTGAGGCTGTCTGCAGCGGAGACAGTGGCTTCAAATCAAAGGAACACACGTCTCCAAAGTTGGAATCAGTCGATGGAGGCCGCTGCACTGTCAAACGTGAGCTGGTCCCGAGTCCATAAGACATTGCACGGCAGATCAGCCTGCAAACCGGTCTTTGATAACTCACATATAATGAAGTTTAAGGTGAATAAAATGAGGCAGGAGTCTACCAGACAATTTCTTCCTGCCATCAGATTTAAATAACCATAACAATTTCAATTAACAGTTCAAGGCAATCATAGAGGCGAGATCATAAGTTAACATTTTAATTTGCTAATTGAATGTTATAACACTGAACTAGAAAATCAGGGAGAGGGAAAATTATACATCGCACTCAGTTTTGTTCTGAGGGTGAATTTTTGTCCTGTAATTACCTATATTTTTGTCTTTTTGCCCCTGTAAAATGTTCCTGAAAGGCAAGCATCTTGCCCTGCTACCTGATCTCCAGTGTTGCCTCTAGGGTGAGGTGTCACACTGATGCAGGTCTGTAGCAAGGGATCCTGTGTTGCCCTTCCTTCTTGCCTGGTACCTGGATCAGGGTTAGCACAGCTACCTGGGGGAAAAAAGTGGGCATTTGTGAGCACTTACCTGTAGATGCTGCAGTTCAAGCAATTTCAGGAGTGTGGCCCCCACTTCTCTTTATACTCCCAAATCTGCCAGCCCAGCACTCTAACTTGGCTGTATTTGGGGGATCACCATTTACTCATTAGATGTAAATGCGTTGTAGCACTGATCTCTCACTCTTGTTAAATTACTTGGATAAATGACCAGCGGAGGCTGCACAATGCCAAGTCAGCTGCACAGGGATTTTGACGTTGGACACAGATCTTTGAGACTTAGAGAGTCCTAGGGACTGAGTGGAACTGGGGTAGAGTATGCTAAGAAGGTCAGTCAAGGGCAGAAATAGCAAGACGGTTTGTCAAGCAATGGGAGACCAATAGCGTGGACAGTAACTACACCTCCTTTACCGAGCATTACTATGTGATGTTCCTTGACTCAGAAATGTCTGGAAATTTTAAAATTAACCATTTACATAGCCAGTCTTATCAAAAAAATCTGTTTTAGAAGAAAAGCTCTCCAAAATGTATTGGACATTATTTTGCTTTACTTAATCTAGTACCTAGAATAGAATTTAACTTTGTCTTGACAATTCAAGGGTTTTGAGTGATAATATAATGAGATTATTTTAGATATTGTGTCCCTACTGGATTTTTGCTCTGCATTTATTGTTCCTTTTTTTTTTTCTGTTCACTTTTAAGTTTTGTTTTGTTTTGTTTTGAGACAGGGTTTCTCTATGTAGTTCAGGCTGACCTTGAACTCACTATGTAGCTCAGGCTGGTCCCAAACTTGAAACATCCTCCTGCCTCAGCCTCTTGAGTGCTGGCATTACAGGCTATGGTGTGCCACCATGCCCAGCATTTTTTCACGACATTGACCCTGGTGGCTTTTCACACCTGATCTCAAGGGACCCTCTTGCCTCAGGCTTCCAAGTAGCTGGGACTGCAGGTGTTCACTACCATGCCCAGCTTTTTATATCTTTACTTCATGGGCAGCTTTTCAGATGTAATTTCTTTCTGTGGTTAGTTTTGCTTCTGCTAACTAGCTTTCACTTTTTAAAGTATGCTGTTGATTGAGAAAAAGATTACAAAGTTAAAATGAAGCTAAAATAAGAATAAGTCCATTCTAGGTGAGGTTCTAAAGGGTTCTAAGACACAGTCTTTGTGCCTATGTTGGTCAGGGGAGTTTTTGGATAAAATGTGATGTTTGAATACGAGGGAACAGCTGTATATATATGTAGATTAGAGGCAAGTTGAGCAGCACAGTCTGATGAGTTTCAGTCCTAGATGATAAATGCTTGCTGAGGCAAACATTTCTACTGAGTCTCCCAGTGGGTAGAGGTTCATGCGGGCCACTTCCAAAGCGTAGATCACATGAGTAAAATGAGCATGGGAAAAGGGCGTACAGCAATAACACTTCCACAAAGCATCTTCTTTTTTTTTTTTTTTTTTTGAGACAGGGTCTCACTATGCAGTTCAGGCTGGACTTGAGCTCACTTTGTAGCCCAGGCTGGTCTTGAACTCACAACGATCCTCCTGCCTCAGCCTCCCGAGTGCTGGGATTACAGGCATGTGCCACCACACCAGGCAACAAAGTATCTTCTGAGGTAGGTTTCATTCTGATTCTGAGAGAAACTGAAATAAATTGCTCCATGGTTATATAATTTTAGCAAAAATGACAAACTCTGTTCTCTTCTGTTAAAAAGTCATGAAAATATTAGGGATCTGACAAGGATTTCAGTAAAAAAATATAAATAATTTCCTATGGTTCCAGAAATCAGGGCCTCACACATGCTAGGTAAATGCTCTGCAGCTGAACTACAACCATAGTCCTGAATGACTGTTTTGACACATGGACTTTATCAAGGTGATTTGATGTTGGAACACCATCTGATTTACTCTCTGCTCTATAAAGCAATAGAGAAAAGTCAGAAGGTACCAGCCTTATAGAAATTTTGGTCCAGAAGAAAGCAACAAAGAGCTGTCAGGCATATACACAGCTGCTTTTAGTCAAGGTCTGGTTTTTCTGAATGTGGCACATGCTCAGTGCATGAATTAATGAATCAAGACATTTTGTAGCAGAATCTGTGTTGAAAGAGGTCTGAAGTGATAAGGCAGAAAAGAATGGGATCAGACTCTCAGTTTAATTTAATAGTTACAGTTAAGACTTAACAACTCACCACATACCGAGCTTTATCGTATTGCCTCGCTGGAGCTTTATAACATTCTATAAAGGAGGCAACGATATCATTCTCATTTTGCAGTCAGGGTGACTGAGCGCCTGAGAGTTTCAGTAATCTGCTCAAGGTGCATAACTAGTTACCAGTAAAAATGTGATTTTCAACCTCCTTTGGATGTAGAGATTATGTCTATAATCTCTTCTTTTTGGAACCTTATTATGATTATGATTATTTTTGTCTTTTTGAGACAGGGTCTCACTATGCAGTTCAGGCTGGCCTTGAACTCACGATGATCCTCCTGCCTCAGCCTCCTGAGTGCTGGGATTATAGGCATGCACCAAGATTCCCAGATGGAAGCATATTATTTTTGAGTACAGACATGGTATGGGGAACTGTGCTGGGTACAGGGGACAATGACATAAAGAAAGGAGGAAAAAACAGGAATAGTGTATAGACATGAGGGGTAAATCACTCAAACGCCAAAATGAGTGTGTTGCACAGAGAGTGACACAATTTATATTATTATTATTCCTACTATCCCAGTGGAAAAACTGAGGCCTTAAGGGGTTAAAGTGATTGTTCAAAAGGCCCCATACCTAGTGGAAATCCAGGTTTTTCTCTGTTCTTTTTCTGCAGTGCTGGCAATTGAATCCAGGACCTCATATATGCTAGGCAAATGCTCTACCACTGAACTACATTCCCAGCTCCAAATTCAGGTTTTTTGTCCTCCTTTTCTATGCCAATTCCTCTCTTCCTCCCCAGGACTGGGAATTGAATCCAGGGCCTTTGGGCACAGTTATATCATCAGTCCTTTTTAAATTTTTAAGTTCTGAGACAGAGTCTTGCTAAGTCAGTCACTTACCCAGGCTGAGCCTTAGCTTGGAATCCCCCTGTCTCAGCCTCTCAGAGTGCTGGGATTATAGGTTTGTGCCATCTTGCCCAGCTCCATCCCTTCTTACAGAGACAGATCTCTCCTCTCTCCCTCAGTGCTGGTGTTGAATTTAGAAATGCTTGCATGCCAGGCAGGTGTTCTACCAGTGAGCCACATTCCCAGCCCCAAAGCAGTGGACCTTTACACAGGCAAGGAGGCGGAGGAGGAGGCTGTCTAAGGGAACTAGGAATGATGATGTGGAAACAAAACTTTCCAAGATGTGTTTCAGACAGACCCAGTAGCTAAGCCTGGCCTCAGGGCAGGATTGGGTGGGGTGGGGTTGACATGGAGGTAAACACTGGAGATGTTGTTTGTGCTGCTTTGCATAGGATGTCCAGCACCCACCAAAGGAGTCAAGGCATGAATCTGAGGTCATAGGGGAAGCTTTTGTGGCTTGTGAGCAGGAAGTACATACACAAACACATCTGTGAAAGTGCCTTTTTATGAATACATGTTTGTGATAGACAACGAATATGCTCATCATGGGGAGTTGGTGCACACACACAGCACATCTTTATCTTTGTACTTTCCCTTCCTCTCTCCTCCCTCCCCCTCTCTCCATCCCTAGATCCCTTTCCCATCTGCAAATGTTTTAACCCTCCTATTTCTATTATCCGTCTTTAATTTTGCTCTTTACATTTAAAAGCAATCTGTTTTGAAGGTGAATCTAAAACTGGTAATAAGATACACTCGTGAAGGAAGAACCCAGTGTAAAACTTGCTGAGGTGATCATACTCGTGGGGGGAGGTGAGGCAGCAAGGCAGTTAGAATTTGCCCCTAGATGCCCCTGGCCATCCAGATAGGATGTCGAGATGGCAGAGTTCCCAGCCTGCCCACTCGTCTGGTTACTCAGCAACATAGAAGTCCTTCGGCGAGGATTGCTTTGATCCTTAGGAACAAGTTTGGCCATCACCTTTTTGAACTCACATATACCCTTTCAGGAAAAGGAGGCTCATTTTTTCTTCCTTTTCCTCTCTCTCTTTTTCTCCTCTCCTCCTCCCTTCTTTTCATTTTCCCTTTTTTAGCTTGGGGCATAATTGATATCCCAAACCCTGTAAATCCATGTTTAAAACTCTTCAGAGCACCAGAGGGTGGCATTCACAGTGGCCGTGTCCTGTGGCTCTGACTCTGCCCTGTGGAGTCAAGAAGAACACTGTGCGGACTTGTGGTTCTACTTTCACAGTGTTCCACTGAGGCACAGGAAAGAAAAAGTGTTTGACCTTAGAAGGTAAAAGGAGTGTGTTGTAGGAATGTGTGCTTTAAGTTCTTTTTGAACTCTAGGTCCATTTTTTTGAGGACCTACAACTATGATATCAATATATTAAAATCTACCTGATATATTAATATACACTTAGCTTGAATACAAATTTATGGTTTGATTAAATAGGATGAACGTGTGATTTTAAAGGAAAGAGAACCAAAAGAATACCCAGAAGGCAGGACCCTCAGGGCTTTGATTACTGCTTGGATGGAGGTAGAGGGAGGAATCAAACATTTTGTTTTACCCTCTTTCAGCCTGGGAATCTATGACCATGACCATGTTCAGATGAGAGCCTGAAGGGGGTGCAGGATAGATTTAGATTTGCGACCTATTGAGCTGAGATGATGGTAGAGATAGCCAACAGGCAGGTAGGAAGTTTTAAATAAGTCGAAGGTTAAAAGGTTTGTATGTTTG
Source organism: Chinchilla lanigera (assembly GCF_000276665.1). Taxonomy (NCBI): domain Eukaryota; kingdom Metazoa; phylum Chordata; class Mammalia; order Rodentia; family Chinchillidae; genus Chinchilla; species Chinchilla lanigera. Next base: position 6,803,630 of record NW_004955467.1, on the reverse strand, counting down.
AGAGTTTCATTCTGTTATGGCTTAGTACAGCTAGCTATTCCCTGAAATACCCATGGGCTCAAAGATGGGGCTTTGGTAGTTGATTGGATTATCTGTGCTAACATCTGACATGCTATTAGGAGGTGGATTCTGGTTGGAAGAGGTGAGCCACTGGGGGTGTGGCCTGGAAGGGTTTATCTCCTATTCTCTCTGCTTCGCCTCTGTCATGCTTTCTGCCATGTTGTCCTTCCTTGGAGCTGGTCAGCTATGGACTCAAGCCTCTACAAACTGTGAGCCCAAACACATCTGTCCTCATTTAAGTTTGAGGTATTGGGTTTTGTCTCTCGGCGATGAGAAAATTCTCTAAAACACAGCCGTATGGAGGTGACGGTTGAGACCATTGTGGAAGATGAATTCTCACAGGAAGGCTGTGTGATGAGGATGTGGGAAGGGAAAATGAAAACAGAAGAAGAGGGCAAATGAATATATATATAAGGTCATTCTACCAGTGGGCAAGTACTGGAATGGAAAGTGATGTCTTCTCTTTGACTCAGAAGACCCAGCTGGGACCATGTTTACTTTGGTTTTGGTAAAGTTTGTATCTCAAAGTTTCATGTAAATCCTAACTTCAAAATATTGAAAGGCCATGGAACTTCTATAAATTGGGAAGGTGACTGGGTCATGACCAGCCTCTGAAGGGACTAGTGCTGGTCTCTCAGAGTTAGTTAGGTCTCACAGCAGTAGATTTATTCCCAAGAGAGAAGGTTGTTATAAAATAATGAGACAGGCTCTTCCTTACCTCTTGCTTCTTCTCTTATGATCTCTCCTGCATATACCACTTGCATTTTGGGTATGCTCCTGCTAGGATGCTGTCTGTCATGTTGTGCCAGTGCCATATGGCCCTCACCAGATGCTGGTGCCGTGCTGATTGGAGTTCTCCATCACCAGAATCATGAGCTGAACAAACTTCTTTTCTTTCTGAAGTTTCCAGTCTTGGGAATTATGTGATAGCAACAAAAAACAGACTAAGACAACATCTTACCTCTGCCATTTAGTGATCATGGTAAACTGCCTCACCTGTCTTAGTCTGGAGTCTTTTTCCACCAGCTGCGAAGAAGAAATTATTCTCTTCCTTCCCAAGTCGTGCAACTGGCCTGGGGATGGAATGAGACACTGTCCGTGTCATCTACCTGTGGCTCTCTCAGCACACCAAACACTAAGTTTTCATCTCTGCCAACCTTAACATGAGCTTCACCACTGCCAAAACCATACATGAGCAAGGCAGACTTACCTGAAGACTTTGTAGGTGAATCACAGAAGAGGCCTCAGAGTAAATTATGCAGTTTCCGTCAGACATGCTTGCTGCAAGAAGTCCATTTTCCTTCCACACTGCTGTTGGTGGTCATTTTCTTTCTCTTAGGTGTTTCCTTGTCAATAGGGGTACCCAGTTCTTCCTCTGGAATCATCTAGCTCAGCCATAGATCTGTGTTCTTATGCATGTGGTTACTCATCAATGTGAACGTCCATAAGTAAAGATCACTAAAGATCGCCATCCTTAGAATTCTCTCTCACTCTCTCCTTCATTTTTCTTTATTCCCAGGTGTATATCAGTATAACTGATATACACAGAACTTTACATACTTAATGCACATAATTCCATGAGTTTTGTCTTATGTGTATACCCATGATATCATCCCCATAATCCAGGTAATGAACATATTCATCACTTTCAAGAGGTTCCTTGCTTTGGGAGTCTCATCTTTATTCTACTCTGTCCAGTATAGTGTATAGCTCCCAAATCACACCATCGCCACTATTTTCTTTTCTTTTTTCTTTTTTTTTCTTTTTTGTCTTTTTGAGATAGGGTCTTGCTATGCAGTTCAAGTTGGACTTGAACTCACTTTGTCCCCCAAGCTGGGCTCGAAGTCACAGTGATCCTCCTGCTTCAGCCTCCTGGGTGCTGGGATCACAGGTGTGGCCACCATGCCTGGCTTTCACCACCCTTTTCAAATGTCAGTTTAAAGTTCTTTCAATAAAGATTATCTCCCATCTCTTTACAAAACCATTTTGTCAACTCTAAAGTGTAGGTAATTTTATTAGTGTCAAAAGAAGTCAAGGGAGGTGACATTTTTAACAGAAGAGATATAAAAAAAGAATAGTACAGAGAAATTTGAGAAAAAAGGGACAGGAACAGGGCATTGGATTGGCCAAGGAGTTGATCCTGCCAGTAATGTCAGCAGGATGGTGGGGGAGGCAGCTTTGAAGAGAAGAGATTAAGAAGGGAGCAGGTGTTAAGGAGGAGGAAAGTTTTCCTGATGGTCCTGGGAGAGCATTTCATCACCAGTCACAGTTTAAGATGTATTCCAAGGAAATGTAGATTTGGACAACACAGAGGGAAAAAAGGCGGGAGCAAGGCCAGATAGAGAGGACTAGAACAGAGCAAGGCCAAGGTCACCCAGGAGAGGGCCACTTGAGGAGAAAGGGCAATTAACTGTGCTGATAGCTGCATCATGCCTTACCCCTTGCAACCAGGCTATCTAAGGGCTCATGTAACAGATGAAATTTCAAAGAGCAGCTGGAAGTGTCCCAGCAGGGAACAGAAACTTCTGTGTTGAAAGTCATAGGACAGGTATATTAGTGAATGATGATAATCATATTTAAATTGGTTAACTAAAGATTTGAATAAGAATATTAGATTCTGAAACTGAGAGACTTGCATATTATGTAGTCTAACTCCCACCTTACAGAAATGGAAACTGAGGTTTTGTTTGGACAAATCAGTTCATGCTACAGATAAAAACTGACTCCTCTTCATTGTACTCAAATCAAGAGAAAATTCGGAACTTTCAAATATAGTACATCACTTCTTTTACCATCCGCATTTACCTACCTAATTTTGCAAAGCTAAAAGTTGATAAGGGTTAACAAGATCACTGTTTAAATTTATTCTCATGAAATGGCATGCAGGAGATAGACTTAGAGTTTTACAGGTGAGAAACAGGCCCAGCAAGGTTCCATGGCCAGTGAGACAGCTTGTGAGTGCAGAGTGCAAACTCAAGCAAACATCTTTGGACTCCAAGTTCACTTTATTTTTTCACTGCAGGACAGCTGCTTCTGGCTTTGCAAGATCCTGTAAGATGCTAATGCTCTCAGAATTACACACAAACCAGGCATATCCTTCTCTGAAAACGACATGGAGAGATTAATTGGTTGGCCTGGAAACATTCTGTTTAGAGAAGAAATTCTATCAGCTAGATATGTGCAGTAAACTGGAGACTTTCTCACCTGGCCTCGTAACCTTGACGGATGTCTGTGTGAGCTAGGATCTTTGACTGTTTGACCTTGTCTATTAGCTAATATTTTTTCCCCCTGGTAACAGGAATCAAACTCATGACCTCATGCTTGCCAGGCAGGCACTGTGCCGCTGAGCTAAATCCCCAGCCCCTATCAGCTAAGTTTTGATACTTCGACTGTTTTAACCCTTACCAGAACTAAGGAAAACACAGCATATTGTCTTTAATGAATACCTCTGGGTTCTTAAACAATGCTTCCCTCAAAAAATCCTTTGCTGGATATAGTCAAAATATGTGTTTCTATTATAAAAATCTGCAGGATAATGTAGTAACTAAGAATAGACCTTGAGAGTTAAAATTTGGGTAAGTAAAATTCTAACCTGACCATTTAATCATTATGTGAATTTGGGCAGTTACTTAACCTAAACTTTAGTTTGCCCATCTTTAAAATGGGGATAATAGCAATACCTGATTCATAAGGTTTTTGTGGCAATTAAGGGAGTGAATGATGCATGGCACGGTATTGTTCAGAAGCAACATGCTAGTTTGGGAATAGGGGAGAGTGATTGGGACCACATCAGCAGAAGAGCCTGAGATTTAGGAATCATGAACTTCTAGGGAACTCCTAAGTACTTCCAATGGGTCCACGTCTTCTATGTTGTTCTTTTATGTCTTTTACATTGCTGTCTGGTAAGGTCCACCAGTGGACCATGGCTTGTCTCAAGCCTGACCTCAGTGTGTGGTTTGATGGAACCAGTTTGAGATCTCCCACTAAGCTAGGATGATGAAGAAATTTGCACTTGGAACCGCTATAACAGCCATGACACAGTAACTTCAAAGCTGTATGTTACACACTTAGCAGAGATTCAGCAATGTAGGGGAAGAATGCATTCATGCAATTATGTATTCACATAACATTCATTACAGACCTACCATGAGTTGGGAGGAGTTTATGTTCTGCTCTCCTGGAAATTATATTCTAGTGTGTGAATGTGTATGTGTGTGTGTGTAGTGTGTGAGTGTGTGTGTATGTGGGGACAGACAGTAAACAAACACACATATAATGTGAATTAGTAATAAAGGCTTCAAAGGAAAGAATAAAAAGGGAAAGGAAACAGTACAGTGTTTAAATAGATAAATCAGTGAAAGTTTCTCTTATGAAGTAACACTTGAGGAGACAATACTGCAGTGAAGGAGTAAGCCATGACAGTATCAAAGCAGAGCAGTGCTCTCAGCAGAGGGACCAAAGCCAAGGCCCTCGGAGGGGCATATAACTGCATAGGAACAGAAGAAAGGCCAAGGGGTGGGGTGAACCCGTAGTGGGAATGAAGCAGTACAGCAGAGACAGTTCAGAGGCTTAGAAATTCACATAAAGACTTTGGATTGAACCAAATAAAATAATTTTTTTCATGACTAGTGATCAAACTCAGGACCTTGTACAAACTAAGCATGTGCTCTACTACTGAGCTATAACCTCAGCCCCAAATTTTGGGTTTTAAATGTCAGCTCTTGCTATAAAGGTGATTTTATTCCTCCTTGTTCTGTGCTACATATTAGCTCTATTGCCTGCTCTTTTTCTTTCATTTTAAACTTTATTTTATCGATACTTTATAGTTATCCATATTTATGGATAACTGACACATATATGACTTTAATCTGATACATGTATAACTTTTTTTTTTTTTTTGCAGTATTGAAGATTGAACCTAGAACCTTCACACTGAGCTACAGCCCAGCCCTTTTCATTTTTTTGTTTAGAGGCAGAGTCTGCTAAGTTGCTAAGCTGCTCAGGCTCCACTAGGATTTGAGATCCTCCTGCTTCAGCCTCTCAAGTAGCTGGGATCAAGCAGTTGGAATCATAGGCACGCATGAGCACACCCAGCTAAACACTGTCTATTGATCAAATCAAGATGGTAAAATATCAACTACCTCATGCACTTATTATTTAGAGGGCAGATGAGACTAGCTTACCTTATTGTTGACAAGGGTTGCCCTACTGTGCAATGTGTAGGAATTTATGTCTCCCATTGGTTGTAATTTTGTAGCACTGACCATCACCTCCTTCCCCCCCAACACCTTCCCAGGCTCTGGCTGTTAACCATTGTTTTTTTCACCCCTCAACTCCCCTCCTCTCCCCTCTCCTTTCTCTTCTTCCCGTTCCCGTTCCCTTCCATCTTTCTTCTTTCTCCTCCCCTCCCCACCTTTCCCTTCTCTTCCTAGGCATGTGTGCCTTCCCAGCGATTTGCCTTTAAAAAATTTTTTTTTAACATACTCTTGCTAAATTGTCCATGCTATACTCCAACTTGTGATCTTCCTGCTTCAGCCTTCCAAGTAGCAGGATTACATGACTGCACCGGGATTGCATTACTGGCTTGCTCTGTCTACTATGAGTTCAGATTTTTAATGATTCCACAAATGGAAGAGATCTTGTGGTGCTTAACTTGCTATTTTTCTACTCAACATCGCTTCATTCTGTCAAATAAAAGGACCGTATTGAATATACACTTTTCATTCAACAAACTGCTTTTCACTGAACAAAAGCCGATACTGTTAGAAGCATTGGGTGTTAAAAGTTTATTAAACTCTTATTATCTAGTTGGAGTGAAGAGGTCTGTGTTGTCCCAGTACCGAGAACATTTGAGAGAAGTGGTTATACACTTTGGAGATGCCCAACGGTTTCTGAGAGAAGCTTTGCTCAGAGAAAGTAGAAATCACTTCCGGTAAGCCCAGGTGCATTGTGGGAGCTCAGGTTGAAAGCAGACCCAACATGGGGAAGGCAGGAAGTGACCTGCGAATCTTGGGACCAGCCAGGAGATGGTACACCGTCACTCTTACACCCCAACTTTTGTTTTTATTTTGTGTTAATTTCAGACAAAGTCTTCCTAAATTGCCAAGTTGCCCAGGCTGGCCTCAAACTTGAAATCCCTGCAGTAAGTAGACGTTTAAAGGTTGGCTAGGGACCAGGGCGTGTATTTTATTCACAGATTAACTGGGTGGAAGTATGATGGGCTGTGTGTGAAACTAGGCATAGAGGGAATTAAAGACAGGGCGCAGGGCATGACTGGGCCAGAAGGAAATTTCTAGAAAATTTTTAAGTCAACAAATCCTATTTGAAGTTTTTCAGTGCACATGTAGGCATGTTATTGTTGCATATATGTGTACTGTATTCCTGTATAATATGTCCTAGCAAATCAAGTTTGGGTACTAAAATCTGAATGAACTGACTACTTTTCAGAATAGTGGAAAAAAATGATGAACCTCTTGTTCAGAGTTTTAACTTTCCTATCCGTGCTTTTCACAGAGTTTCTCCTAATTTGAGCCTTAACATTGCTCCACATTGCAGTATCCCCAAGAGAGAGCCACGAGCCATCATTCCTGTGAGGAGCTGAGAAAACAGTCTGCCCTCTTGGGACGCTCAGTCCAGTGGATTTGAGCAAAGCCCCGCGTTGGATGTGCTCCTCGAGGCGGGGTACTTTTCTCCTTCACGATGAAGAGGTGTTGTTTTTCCTTGTGGCCTCTAAAAGCAGCATCTTGGTGACCCTTGGAGCCGGGGTGGGAGTAATCAAGCTGGTAAATTCCATCCTTAAGTAAGGCTTAAGGATCTGCCCACAGCTGATTCTTCAGATTCCCGCTTAGGAAAATGTGACTGCTGAAGCCTGCGCTGAAGGTGCCTGGGGACACTGATATGTGTAACATGTGCCCGAACCTCTGCCACAGCCAGGAGGCAGAATTTAAGTTTGCTACTGACAGCTGCTGGGTGTTAGCCCTGGAATGTTAATCCTTACTGAAAGCTTGGATGAAAGGCAGCAGCTTTTAGCAGCTGTGTTAATGGTCTCATCCATCCAATGACTCTCTCCTCTTTACCTTTCTGTTGTCAGTTATATCCAGATCTCTGATTAGAAGTGGATATGAAATCTTCTTACAAGGTGATAATTTTTAGTTATTTTAAGAATAACAAGCCTTTAAACTTCCCAAAGATGTACAGTACATTGAAAAGTTGATGAATCATACTGAAGGAAAATTTTAGTTTTTGGAATTTATTATCTTTTAAATTGACAAAATTGGATGTAGTTACCATGCACATGATGTTTTGAAATATATAATGGAATGTTTAAATCTAACTCATTAATGAATGTTACATAACTATTTTGTGGTAAGAACATTAATATCTACCATCAGAATTTTTCAAGAATACAACATATTGTCATTAACTATACTGACCATGCAATATATTGCTTACAATTTATTCCTGCTATGTAACTGTAATTTTACATCTTTTAACATTTGTCCAACTATTTCTAATTTTAGCATAGAAGTCATATCTACCTTGATTTATGTCCTTTTATACCTTCTCCTTCACTCATGCTTGTATTATTACGTATAAGGTTGGGATATCAATCTGCAAGCACTGTTTTTATTCTACTTTTAGAAAAAAATGTTTTGAGAAATTTCTCATAGTGTCAGCCACCAGCAATTCCTAACCTATGATGGTTCCTTCTTAGAAATGTTTAACTTTACAGTGGTTTGAGGCCAATACATATTCAGTAGAAATTGCACTTTCAGTTTTGAAATTTGCTCCTGTTGGGGGTGCATGTGCAGTTTAATTGTTGCTCAAGCTGTAGTTCCCAGTCAGCTCCACAGTCGCAAGAAAAAATACCCATATCTAGTGTCTTGTGCTGTTTCTAGGTTGGGTGGTTGGGAAGGTAGGTGCATTAAATGAATGTTTAACTTATTATTTCAATTTGCCATGGATTCTCTTATAGTCAAGTTGAGGAGCAATGCCATGTATGATTGCTTAAAGAAAAAAAATTAGCTGTAAATCTAACAAAATATATATAGGACTTACATGGTGAGAACTACAAAGCAAATTTCTTTGATGAAAGAGAGACTTGTCAGTGGAGAACAGATTGTAGTCATGAGTTGAAAGACTCTCAATTTAGTAAAGTATCAGTGTACTTGTAACTGGATTTAATGCAATTCCTATCAAAAGTTCTAATTCTGGCTTTAAAGTTTGGCTCCAGTATTCTAACATTATTTCCCCAAAGGACTGTAATTGTAATATTTCACCCAGTGAATTCTTCATGGCTTTGCAGAGGTATAACTGATCTAACAATAAACTATATATTTAAGGTATACAGTGTAAGTTTTGACATGTGTACACCTGCAAAGCCATCTTTTCAATCAAGATAATTAACAAGTTCATCAGGCCTCCAAAGTTCTTACTTGTAATCCCACCCACTGTCCCTCTGCACCCCGTATAACCCTTCCCTCTGCATCTCTAGGCAATCACTGGTTTGCTTTTTAAAATTATTTTTATTTTTAAAGAGAAAGAAAAGCAAAAAACAACAACAAAAAAACAAAGGCAAAGACAAAACAACAGAAAACAATAAAAATGATACAGAATTTCAAAACAAGGTGATAGGAAATTAACAATGGTTATTATATTACTTATTGTTATCTTTAAGGTAGTTGATCAGATTACCAGATATATGTATGCAAGACTGATCAAACAATTAAGCATTGACTGTTCCTTTCAATAAACCAATAGAAATTAGTAGCATAGTTATCTTAGCTATCATATATATAATTTCCCTTCCTTCTTTTCTCTTTTCCCCATCTCAGCTGTTCTTTTCTTTTAAAGGAAGATAAACATGACAATGAAATTGAGTTTCAAAACAGGCTACTAGGACAGCTACAATAGTTGATACACTGTGTATTGTTGTCTTTCTAGTAGATATTCAGAGTAGAAGATAAAGGCAAGATATCTTGTCTATACAATATTAGTAAAAATTTTTCCTTTTAATGAACTAAGAGAAACTAGCTGTGTAACAACCTTAACTATCTTGTATATACATATTTTTTCCTTTCTTCATTTCCCCTTTCCCCATTACAGTTTGTCTTTTTTTAAACAGTGACTTCCCTATTCACAACATCTATTATAAATTTCAGATTTTATTTACTTGTTCATTTTTTCATACTAGTGAGACAATATGATGTTTACACATACAGATCTGGTTTCTTTCACTTACAAGTATGTTCTTGAGTTGCATCCTTTTGTCTATAAAAGACTCCATGCTATCCTTTTTATGACTGAGTAGTACTCCATTACATAAAAAATCTTTTTTATCCATTCTTCAGTTGATGGACATCTTGTTTCCAAGATTTAGTTATGACAAATTGTGCTGCTATAAATGTGGGTGCACACATATCACTGTGATATGATGATTTTAATTCTACTGGGAAGATACCCAGAAGGGGAATAGCTGGGTCAAATGGGACCTCCAATCCCAGTTTTTTGAGAAATCTTCACACTGATTTCCACAGTGGTTGTACCAGCCTACACTCACTAACAGTGGAGAAGAGTTCCACAGCCCAGCATTTGTTATCAGTTGATTTCTTGATGATAGCCATTCTTTCTGGGATGAGATGGAATCTCAGTGTTGTTTTATTTGCATCTCTTGAATGGCCAATGGTGTTGAACATTTTTTCCACATATTTATTTGCCATTTGTATTTCTTCATCTGAAAAGTGCGTATTCATCTCTGATGCCCACGTTTGGATTGGGCCTCTGAATTTGGGGGGCCTGATTTTTTTCAATATGTTCTAGATATAAGGCCTTTGTCTGTGGGACAACTGGGTATAATTTTTTCCCACTCTGTGGGTTGCCTTTTCACTTTGTTGGTGATTTCTTTTGTTGTGCAAAAGCTTTTTAGTAAGGTGAGATCACATTTGTTGATTCTTTCTAATAGTTCCCTCACAGTCTGGGTTTTGTTCATGAAGTTACTGCCTACGCCTATGTCTTTGAGACTTCTACCTACTTTCTCTTCCAGTAGATTTAGTGTTTCTATTTCAATATTTAGATCCCTGATCCATTTTGACTTTAGTTTAGTGCATGGTGATAGATATGGGTCTAGCTTTAGTCTTCAGCATGTGGAAAGCCAGTTTTTCCAGCTCCATTTATTAAAGAAGCTATCTTTCTTCCAGTGAACATGTTTGGCTCCTTTGTCAAAGATAAGGTGGCTCAGTGTGTTTGGGGATGCATCCGAGTCTTCTACTCTGTTCCACTGATCCTCAGGCCTGTTTTTTGACCAATATCATGCTGAGTTTATTACAGTAGCTCTGTAGGATAATTTCAGTTGTGAGATCTTGATGCCCCCTGATTTGCCTTTGTTGCCCAGAACTGCTTTTACTATTCTAGGCCTCTTCTGGGTCCAGATGAATTTTAGGAATGTTTTCTCTAGATCTGTGAGGTATGCTAATGGTATTTTCATTGGGATTGCATTAAATCCACATAACAGGGATATGGGAATATGGCCATTTTCACTACGTTGGTTCTTCCTATCCAAGAGCAAGGAATACCTTTCCATTTTCTGATATCCTCCTCAATCTCCTTTTTTAGGGTACTGTAATTTTCACTGTGCAGATCTTTTATGTCCTTTGTTAGATTAATACCTAAGTATTTCATTTTTTGGGTAACATCATGAAGGGTGTGCTTTCCCTAATTTTTCTGTGAATTTGTTGCTTGTTTACAGGAATGCTATTGACTTTTGAGTGTTAACTTTGTATTCCACTGCACTATTGAATTTGGATATTAACTCTAGAAGTCTTTTGGTGGAGTTCTTGGGATCTTTGATGTAGAGTATCATGTCTTCTGTAAATAATGATAATTTCACTTCTTCCTTTCTTATCCTTATCACTTTTATTTCTTGTTCTTTTCTAATTGCTCTGGCTAATATTTCCAGAACTATATTGATTAGGAGTGGTGATAATAGACATCCTTGTCTTGTTCTTGATTTTAGAGTAAAAGCTTTCAATTTTGGACCATTTAGCTATTGGTATGTCATAGATGACTGTTACAAGATTGAGGTAAAGACCATCTATTCCAATTTTCTGTAGGGTCTTTATCATGAATAAGTGTTAGACTTTGTCAAAAGCTTTTTCTGCATCTATTGAGATGATCATGTGGTTTTTGTCTTTGGTGGTGTATTACATTTATTGATCTTCATATGTTGAACCATCTCTGCATCCCTGCTATGAATCCTACTTGGTCATGATGTATAATCTTCTTAATGATTTGCTGCATTCTCTTTGTCATTATCTTATTAAGGATTTTTGCATCTGTATTCATTACGGAGATTGGCCTGTAGTCTTCTTTCTTGGTTTGGTTTTGTTCTGGTTTTGGAATCATGGTAATACTTGCTACCGGGAATGACTTAGGAAGTACTGCTTCCCTTTCAATTTCCTTAAAGAGTTTCAGCGTTAGTGGCATTAGTTCTTCTCTAAAATTTTGTAGAATTCCACAGTGAATCTATCAGGGCCTGGGCTTTTTTTTTTGTTGGTAAATTTTTAATTACATTTTCAATTTCATTGGCTGTTGTTGGGTTATTTAAAATTTTTATATCTTCTTGATTTAGTTTTGGTACTTCATTTATGCCTAGGAAGCTGTCCATTTCTTCTGTGTTTTCCACCTTATTAGCATATAGGTTCTTGAGCCAGGCATGATGGTGCATGCCTGTAATCCCAGCACCCAGGAAGCTGAGATGGGAGGATTATTGTGAGTTTGAGACCAGCCTCGGCTACAAAGTGAGCTCAAGACCAGCCTGAACTGCATAGTGAGACCAAGACCAGCCTGAACTGCATAGCAAGACCCTGTCTCAAGAAAATAAATAAATAAATAAATAGAATATCGGTTCTTATAGGAGGTGTTGATGATCTCCTGGATTTCTGTGGGATCCATTGTGATTTCCCCTTTTCATTGCTTGAATTTGTGTTTTTCTTTCTTCTTTTTAATATATTTTTTCAAAGAACCAAATTTTTGATTCATTGATTCTTTGTATTGTTTTCTTAGTCTCTGTTGCACTGATTTCTCCTCTTATCTTTATAATTTCCTGCCTCATTTGGGCTTTGGGTTTGATTTGTTCTTCTTTTAAGTTTGAGGTTCAACATTAGGTTGTTTATTTGAGCTCATTCTATTTCCTGATGTGTGAATTCATTGGTATAAATTTTCCTCATAAGACTGCTTCATTGCATCCCATAAGTTTTGTATGGGATGTTGTATAAGTATTATCATTTAATTGTATACAGTGTTTAATTTCATCTTTAATTTCTTCTGTGACCCATTGGTTGTTCAGAAGGGTGTTATTTAATTTCCATGTGTTAAAATAGTTTTTGTAATTTCCTTTGTCATTGATTTCCAGTTTCATTGTACTATGGTCAGATAGTATGCATGGGATGATTTCAATTCCTGTACATTTACTTAAATATGTTTTGTCAGCTAATATATGATCTGTTTTGGAGAACATCCCATGTGCAACTGAGAAGAATGTGTATTCTGGTGTTTTGGGGTAGAACACTCTGTAGACAGCTACCAAGTTCATTTGCTCATAGGCGTGGTTTAATTCTAATACTTCTTTGTTGATTTTTTTTTTGTCTAGTTGAACTATCCATTTGTGAGAGTGGGGTATTAAAATCCCCCACTATAATTGTGTTGTGCTTATTTGGTTTTTTATGTCAGTTCAGATTTGTTTTATTAGTTGGGTGAACCTTTGTTTGGTGCATAAATATTTATGATTACTGTCTTTCTTCTTGGAGTTTTTCCTTAACTAACATGTAGTGACTTTCTTTGTCTCTTTTGATCAGTTTTGGCCTAAAGTTTACACTGTCTGCTAATAGTGTAGCTACCCCTGCTTTTTTTCTGGGTTCCTGTGGTATGGAGAATTGTTTTCCATCCTTGGACTTTTAGTCTATGAATTTCTGTTTTGGTTAAATGTGTTTCTTGAATGCAACATATTGTTAGATCTTGCCTCCTGATTCATTCTGCCAGTCTGTTTCTTTTGATTGGTGAATTGAGACTATTTACATTGATGGTTATAACTGATACATATATATTGGCTTTTCCTTTCTTTGTTGTTTCCTTGTTGTGTGTTCCCCATTTTTCTTATCTGTCTAACTGCTTGCCATGCCTGATGGCTTCTTTCTCTTATTGTCCTGTGTATGTGGTCTCCATTAACTCTTTCTAATATGTCTTTCAGAGCATTCTGTGGAACTTGCTTAGTGATCTTAAATATCTTCAGTTCCCCCTTGTCATGGAAGTATCTTATCTCTCCATCAATTTTCAAGGATAATTTTGCTGGAAGTATCAATCTGGGTTGAAGACTGTTTTTCTTTAGGGCCTGAAGTACTTCACTCCAAGCTTTCCTTGACTTGAGGGTTTGTGTTGAGAAGTCTGCTGTGATTTTGATGGGCTTTCCTTCATAGGTGATATGTTTCTTTTCTTTAGCTGCTTTTAATATTTTGTTCTTGTGCCAAATTTTTGGAATCTTGGTTATTATAAACCTTAGTATGTATTTATTTTGGTCATGGCTATTTGGAGTTCTGTATGCTCCATTTATTGTATGTCAAAATCTTTATCCATGTTTGGAAAGTTTTCTGCCATTATTTCTTTGAAAAGGTTTTTAATGGTTTTTGTGCCGTCTCCAGCCTTTTCACTGATTCCAATCAGTCTTATGTTGCTCTTCTTTGCTTCTTCCTATAGCTGTTGGATTGATTTTTTTTTTTTCTGGTCTCTTGTGACTTTTAAGATATCTTTCTTTTCCTGGTTGCTAGTTGCATTCTTGTCTTTTAGATCTGATATTCTAGCCTACCCTTCATTCAATCTGCTGCATATACTTCCAAGAGAGTTTCTAATCTCCTGCATTTCTGTTTGGATCTACTTCATTGATTCCATTTTTTTGAGTGTGTTTTTCATTCATGGTTTCCATCATTTTCCTGAGCTCCCTTATTTGTTTATCTGTTTCTGCTTTAATGTCTTTTACTTTATAGTGATTTTTTTTGCACCTTAGATATTATTTTTTCTTTGGCCTCTTCTATTTATTTTTTACTTCTGTTGCTATCATTTCAGAGAGTTCCATTTGTTGGCTTCCAATTTCTTCTGTCTCTTTGTGTTCTGGGCTTGCCCTGGGTGGGTTGGATGTTTGGGATTGTATTTTGCTTCTTCATCTTGTCATTTTCTATTTTCTACTTTATTTTGTTTTCTGTGTTGATGCTTTTAGCTTTCTAATATTAGATAGCCTTAATCACTGATGTTGAGGCTTTCCTTGGAGGTGTGTGTTCCTCCGGATGTCTCCTCTTGCCAACACCACAGTCCCGGGGCAATGGAGGAAGGAAGCAGCATGAATTACACTTCTCTCACTGTCACCACTGTCCCAGGGCAATGGAGAAAGCACAGGGCATGAACTTTCACTCCTCTCAATGATTCTGCCTTCATTATTCTCCCAAGCACCTTCCTCACCTTCCTACCAGAACTGCTGTCCCAGGAAAATGGAGGGGCTGCAGGTTGTGGACTTACTCTCCTCCCACTGGCACTGCTAAGCCAGGGCAATGGAGGACACTCAGGGTGCAGGCTTATACTGTTCCCACTGGCACTGCATTCACTCTTCCCAGCAGAATTGCCATTCCAGATAATAATTGGTTTGTTTTTGATCACTGTAGATTAACTTTCATTCTGTAGAATTTTTTATACATAGCATTATACAGTATTTAGGTTGTCAGGGAAGATTCAGCTGCTTTCATTGTAATTGTCCTGAAATCCACCCATTTTTATGTTACTAGTTTATTTCTTTTATTGCTGAGTAATATTACATTGTATGGTTATACCACAATTTATTTACCCATTTGCCTGTTGATAGACACTTGGATTTTTTCCAGTTTTGACCATTAGAAATAAATATTTCATGAACATTTGTGTGCAGATTGGGTCATATATTTTTCATTTCTAGAAGTGGAATTGCTGGATCATATGAATAAAAGAAGATGTCATACTGTTTCCCTAAGTGGTTGTACCATTTTACATTATGATTAGCAAGTAGGAGAGGTCCAGTTCTTTCTCTGGGCCAACATTTAGTCCTTTTGTCTTTATGATAGGTGTGTAGTGGTATTTTACCGGGTTTTATTATTTTTCTAATGACTCATGATGTTGATCAGTTTTTCAGGTGCCTGTTTGAAATTCTGTATGTCCTCTTTAGGGAAATGCTAGTTTAAACCCTTTGCCTTTTACAATTTTGGACTTTCTTTTTTATTCACGTTTTAGTTTTGTTTATTCTGGATACAAATCACTTATAGAGGAATATGAAGTACAAGTATCATCTCTTTACTGGTGTTGGTCTTTCCATTCTAAAAGTGGTTTTCAAAGAGCAGAAGCTTTAAATTTGGATGAAGTCCAACCTTTTCTTTTTCTTTATGGCCTGTGTTTTTTGCTGTTATATCAGAGAAATCTTTGCAGAAGCTAAAGTCACAATGATTTTCTGTGATGTTAATTTTTAATATTTTTCATGATTATGGTTTTGATTTCCTGCCTTACTAAATAAAAGCAGAAGTAAGGCCTTTGGGTAGCCATCAGGTCTTGCATGACCTGGGCCCCAGTGCTTCTCTTATATCATAATGTTTGGTCTTGCTTCTTATCCCATAGCTGTGCCAGCCTTCTCCCTGTCCCTGCAACACACCCATTTGCCCCCATTATAGGGCTTTTGTACTTTCTGCCATTCCCTCTGCCTGGAAATGTTCTGACCTCATATACTCATCTAGCTCATTGTTCTATTGCTTCCTTCAGGTCCCTGATCAATTTAAATTACAAAGGCCTTCCCTGACTTCTCTCTGTAATGTATTAACTGTCTTCCTCTACTTTTACATTTCCCCCTGGTACTTGTCATGTGACACCTTATATAGCTATTTATTTGCTTATTGCCTTTCTCATCCTTGTGGAATGTTAAATTCTCAGATGCTGGGAACAAACAGAACTTAATGCTAGTAGACCTAGTAGACCACAGTATCGATTTGTGGAGTGGATAGATGAATTAGATGGAGATGCACCAACAGAAAGCATTTTCCTCAATTATTTGTAACAATCTAGTGACATTTAATGAAACAAGCCCTGGAAAAGATATTTGGGGAGCGTGGAGGTGAAAAAGGGACTGCTGAGTATAATGCAAGTACAAAATATTGAATGCTCTATAAAGTCATATGTAACATTTAAAATAATACCTAGGTGAGAACTGTATTTGAAAATGAACACCTTGTCAGGGGAAAAAATGAAAGTCTGGTTTAGTTAGTAAATTTATTGTACTTTTTATTTATTTAAAGGTAAGAGAAAAATAGACATGATAAAGCAAGTGACTAAAGCCAGCACATTTTGTGCATTTCTTCAGACACTTGGTAGCACTGGGCACGTGTTTTTACTCTGCACTGATCTTTGTGTGAACCTCTCGGCTCTTCACCCTCAGTTTGTTGACCTGAGATTCAGCGATATCAGCCCGTTCCTCTGCCTCCTCCAGCTCGTGTTGGAGCTTGCGGAATTTCGCTAGATTAGCATTGGATTGTTCCTCCTAGGAGGAGAAATAGGGATGTGAGAATTAGACTTTGTGGTTCTCATTGCTCTCCATGACACACAGGATTTTATTTCCTCCTGTCGAATATTTTCTTCTCATGTTTTGTTTGTTGTGACAGACTTCTAACCTGGACAGAATTTGTAAATTCAATTACAGTTTTCACTTGAAAGGATAAAAGGGAGAATAGTTTTGCTCTGGAGAGGACATCCTCTTGTCAAACGCACACATCCACTCCTGATGCATGTCTTGGGTGGAAAGCAGAAAGAAACCCTCATAGAGCTCAGTTAGTAAGTGTAAAGTCAATCAGTAACTTTGTGAAAATCCTACTATTGTTTTGCCATATATTTTGCTTCTCCTATATAGAGAAAGGGGAAAAGTGGGGCTAGGAAGAAAGAGCACCTCTGTTGGTATTGGTTTGACTCATTCCCAGTTATGTCTTTCCCTTTCCCCTTTCTTTTCCTTCCTTCCTACCTCCATTATACCCACTACATGTATCTGGAAGAATGTAGGGGGCAGGAAAAATATAAATGATGAATCTTCCAAACCTTTTTTGTGTTGGAGAATGAACCTAGTGTGTCATACATGTTAAGCACACACTCTTTCACTGAGCTACATGCCCCCCTTTCAACATGTTCTGATAGTGGTTACAGCAGATGTGGAGAGAAAAGCTCTGCTCCTGACACTGGTAGTGAGGGAATGAATCAGGTGGGATACAGGATTGGTGTTTGGTTTTGGAGAAAACCTGATTTTGTGTAGGTGAAGGGAGAAGGATATTCATCCTGGTACTAGTTTCTACTGTGTTCCTTGCAGCTATCAGGTAAGGTGGGTTGTTTGGAACTTTCTTTTTTTTCCCAGCCCTCACAAATTTCTTAATGATAAAAGTGTATCTTTTTGAAGTTCTATTCTATAATTGGGATGAAGGGGTGTAAATTCATATTTGTAAAAAACCCTTCTAAAAATCTATGATTCTTTGTCCTCTTTTTCTCATTAACGCATCTTTTTAGCACATTTCTATCTCAAAAGAAATTTGCCTCTTTCCTTAAGGGATCAAAGGTACTTACAGCCTCTTCAGCTTGTCTTTTGTATGATTTCACCTTTGCCTGTAATTTATCCACCAAGTCCTGCAGCCTGAGAACATTCTTGCGGTCTTCCTCAGTCTGAAAGTTTGAAAAAAAATATGTTCATCCGATCCCCAAAACAGCTTACTGTGAGGTGGTAAAATAAACTACTTAGTACTCCAGCAAATGGCCTGGCATAAGCTTGGCCAACTTGGAGGCTTTGCTCATGGTTGTAATGGTAGCCACTCTTGGTAAATATCTACCATGTGCAAACACTGCAGTAGGTAATTACAAACATCTCTAATCCTTATCTCCCGAGCCTGGGAAGTAAGTGCTCTTATTCTTCTTCTGTAGGTGAGGAAACTAAAGTTTAGAATATTAAGTAATTTACTCAAGTTCAGAAAACTAGAGCAATACCCAGTTTATCTGGCCCTAAACCTACATTCCTTTCTCTCCTTTGTCATTTTCATCCCTTCCTCCCTCTCTCCCTCTCCCTGCCCTACTATCTCTCCCGCCATCCCTTCTTTCCTCTTTCCCTTACTCCATCCCTCTTTTCCTTCCTCTGCCCCTTCCTTTCACTGGGGATTGAACCCAGAACCTGTCTCATACTAATCACACGCTCTCCCACTCTATCCCCAACCCTACTGTGTTCTCTAAAGGCCTTCCTAGTCTTCCTAGTTTAGTATAAGTTTGTGATAAGCAACTGTGTTTGCTACCCCTTATATGTAGGGAGTTAATATGTGTCTAATTGTGAGTGTCACAAAAATACTAACTTTCCTTCTGTGCAGGAAGTCTGGATATTCTAGAAAGCTATTTCTGTTACCTGGTAAGTGAGTTCTTTTACTCTTCTCTCATGTTTCCGTAACCCTTTAACTGCCTCAGCATTGCGTTTCTGTTCATTTTCAACCTCTCCTTCAAGTTCACGTACCTGCAATCAAGAAAGATCCACATGCAGTTTGGGAATATTAATTTGCCCAGGAGCTGTTAAAGGAATAAGATGGGTATCCCTGACTCCAGCACAAGGATGGGACTCCATATGTAGGTCGAGAGATGGGAAGAGAGACAGTAACTTTTTTCCTTTCCCTGGCTTAGAGATTGAGACACCCACCCTGGCCTCCAGCTTCTGGATCTGCTTCTTGCCGCCCTTCAGTGCCAGCTGCTCGGCCTCATCCAGACGGTGCTGCAGGTCCTTCACCGTCTGCTCCAGGTTCTTCTTCATCCGCTCCAGGTGGGCGCTGGTGTCCTGCTCCTTCTTCAGTTCCTCGGCCATCATGGCGGCCTGGTTAGCAAATAAGTCAAGAAAATAATGAAATCTGGTGGTAGCAGGTAGCAAGGGTGTGTCAGGATAGCAAATGTTCATCTTGCTCACATCTGTGATGGCCTTCTTGGCCTTCTCTTCTGCATTGCGTGATTCTTGAATTACTTCTTCTACTTCACTATGGAGTTGTGAGACATCATTTTCCAGTTTCTTCTTGGTGTTGATAAGACTGGTGTTCTATTAAAAGTGGTGAAAATTTGCAAGATTTATAGTTTGCCTTCTTGAAATTTCACAAATATTATATTGTTGGATCATCCTAAGAACCTGATGTTAGCATTTCACTAGACTTTAAGTATTTGTTCAGTGCAAAATATTAATCATTTGCAAGGTTGGGAAATTCATCACACTTCAATGCACAATGTCCACCTGCAATAAGGACTCTGGGGTTTAAGAATGCCTATATTTGTACACATTAAGTTTTTGCTCTTTCAATTATATTTTAGCCTTATATAACTAGCATTCTATCATCAAAAGTTTGAGAATAATTGTCAGGAAAGAATAGATTCTTTTTGTGAATGTTTGGCATGGGAGTTTCTCCATTAGAAGGAATCTATTCTCCTTGAATTTCATGGTTTATTCTTCTGAGGCGTTCTGAATTTGTCTTCTGAAAATATTTTCTCAAAATTTTAACCTAGTGGTTCTCAAAGGGAAGCCAAAGCACTTCCACTGGTACTTGAAATGCTTGGGGGGCATTTTTGGAGTTCCTGTGACTAGAGGGCACTACAGTATTTACCACTTGGACGAGCCAAGGAGGCTAACAGTCCCACAAGGTACAGGGACAGTGAACACAACAAAACTGAATGCTGACGTGAGAAAGAAATGATGCATGGGACGTTTTCAGACTTTGGAATTAACAAGTATCTTTAACCAAATTTATTCTACCTCATGGCTGTGAAAATAATCTAAAGAGTCAAACATTTTTACATTAAAAAAAACCTTTTTGGTAGAAAATCTAAAAAAAGGCAAATAGGAACACACACCAGAATCACTGATAATTCCATCACCCACAGATAAGTGAGACTGATCTTTCAGAGCATATCCCCATCCTTGGTTATGTACACATATTTATAAAAATGTGGTACACCCATATTACACTCTGACTCATCACTTCCAGTGTAACAGCATTTGTCTCACCTGGGTGTGGAGGAGCTGCACACGCTCACTGGCATCCAGGAGCTCCTGCTCTACAATCTTCCTGCTCCTCTCCGTCTGCTCCAGCGTGGCCTGCAGCTCCTCTACCTCGGCCTGCAGCAGGTTGGCTCTGCGCTCCACGATCGCCAGCTGCTCCTTCAGGTCCTCCTGGCCCCGGAGAGCATCATCCAGGTGCAGCTGGGTGTCCTATTAAGTTAAAGAAAAGGCCTTAGACACTCTGAAGAGGATGAACACATTCCAGTGGGCAAATTGTAGGAGTACTCTGGTGTCAGGAACATGGAACGACGTGCCTGTCATTTGAATGAGCTTGAGAATGGTGATGTCCCTTGCTTAGGCTAAGAGAAAACTATCAGAACATGTGAGTTCTTGTTCTATTTCTGCCTTTAAGTGCTTGTTTTTATGTGCAAATCACTAATATTTATCATTTATGAAGCATTTTCTATGCAGCCTTCCCAGCACTCCAATCTGTTTTCTCATTTGATCCTCACAGTACCTCTGTGGTTGGAAGTTTCATTCTTACTTTGTAAAAGAAGAAACAGAAGTTCTAAGAGATGAAGTGACTTGTCTAATATCAAGCAGCTAGTAAATGACAAAGTCAAGACTCAACCTCAAGAGTGTTTGGTGCCAAAGGCTATGCACTTTCTATGATGTCATATCTTAATGTGTAGGCTTCTATTTTTCTCTACATAGAGTTTTTAAAAGAATATGTTTTGGGCTGGGGATATAGCTCAGCGGCATAAGTGCCTGCCTAGCAAGCGCAAGGTCCTGAGTTCGATTCCTGGTAGAAAAAAAAAAAAAAGAATATGTTTTATGTGTGTTTAACTACCTCTGGGTATTCAGCTCTGTACTTTGTTAAAAGAAGAAAAGAATGGTTAGTGAAGCATGTGGGGAGTGACTCTCTTGACTCATCTGAGAGGCTAAGGACCCATCTACCTTGAGGACGCCTTGGGTGTTCCTGTAGTTCCGCAAGCTCTCTGCAGCCAAGCGGTTGGCGTGGTTTAGCTGGATTTCCATTTCATTCAGGTCTCCTTCCATCTTCTTCTTGACTCTTAGAGCATCGTTCCTGCTCCTGATCTCAGCATCCAGTGTGCTCTGCATCGTCTCCACGACTCGGATGTGGTTTCTCTTCAGCTGGTCAATTTCCTCATCCTTTTCAGCAACTTTCCTATCGACTTCGGACTTAACTTGGTTCAACTCAAGCTGGATACGTAGAATCTTTCCTTCTTCATGTTCAAGAGATGCCTTAATAAAACACCAACTAATTAGTAATGGAAAAGAACTCGAATATTTGGAGTCCATTCCCTTGTGAGCCAAACTTATTTATCTGCTTGTCTAGTTTTACAAAGTAAGAGTAGTTCCAGGAATCAGCTAGTAAAATGATTCTTTTGTTTATTTAACCACAGATTATATAGGATAGTTCTGTAATAAAAGCGCTTTGTGATATGCAAATATTCATTTTCATACTAACAAATTTATGTGACTAAATCTATGTGTAGTAACATTAACTCTCAATCTGTTTTATAAGTTAAAATGTTTATGTGTGATATACTACTGTAGAAACTATCAGTTTTAAATTATATTTATATATTTTTTGATCAGGTAGAACACATTCAATGTAGCATGTGCATGTAGTTCATGAAAAGAACAACAAAAAACTATCTGTATGTCTCTGCTCAGAGATAACTATTTTAAAGTGGCACTTTATTCTAGTCTGTTTCTGCAAACATTTTTATATAGTCAAAGTTGAATATGCAGGTTTGTGTCTTCCTTTTAAAAAGTATTTTAAAGTCTTTATTTTTATCTACCAGAATTATTTTCCCATATTAATCATACTTAATGGCCGTGTAAAATTCCATCAGATGGCTATTCTAAAATTTGCTTATTCTTGTCCTTGGTTTGACAAGAATCTTTGTTTTAATGCTTTGCTTCTTTTTAAAATCATTTTGTTGGGATAAATTCTAAGAGAACTGATGGGTCAGAGTATTTACATTTTTAAGGCTTTTGATCATGATTGCCAAGTTGCTCTTCATATAGGTCATATGGATTCAAATCATCACCAGTTCCACAATAATGTGCCCAACTCAAATTACCAGGGACCATTCTGAGCGTTTTCACTGATCATTTGATTTATCCCACAGCATAGTAGTAGGTACCTCTGCTTCCTCTAAGGCAGCCTGAAGGTCGCATTTCTCTTGCTCCACTTGCTTCTTTATCTTCTCCAGTTCGTGAATTTGCTTTCCTCCCTCTGCAATCTGCTCTGTGAGGTCTGAAATCTCCTCTATGGATGCACAGGCAAAGCAGACCTGGTTAGACTGATGGCAACTTGGAAGGGTCTGGCCAGGGATGCATAGGATACGGGAAGTCATAGGGACTCACGCTGCAAGTTCTTATTTTCTCTCTTGAGTGTTTCAAGTTGATCCAGGGACTCCTCATAGGCGTTCTTCACCTTGAACAGCTCAGTACTGAGAGAGCGGGACTCCTTCTGGGAGGCCTCAAGTTCAGCCTGGGTTTCCTCATACTTTTGTTTCCACTCTGATAGGATCTGCAAGACAGGACATTGTCAGCCTGTCCCAGGAAAAGGAATACCGCATAAAACATCACAAAGCTGAAGCAGGCTGGGCTACCTTATCAAAGTTCCTCTGCTTCTTATCCAGAGCTGCACAGGCGGCATTCGATCTCTCCACATCTAGCATGAGGTCCTCCACCTCATTCTGTAACCTCTGCTTTGTCTTCTCCAAGGAAGCACATTTGGCATTCACAGCTTCTACATGCTCCTCTGCTTCCTGCAGGCGCTGAGCCAGCTTCTTCCTGAAAAGTGAACCAGGTTGTCAAGACCTGGCCCAGACTACATAGAAGCAAAATAATAACCTCTATGGCCCCTTCTCATGGTCCTGTTCTTTACTGTCAGAACTCATATGAGTCTCAAAATTGTGGCAGCCAGAACTGCTCCCTAGAGTGATAAATTGCATGGAAAGGTTCTAAGTGCTGAATAACTGGAGTCAAGCCCTGGGTATGTTATTGAATTCTTAGAGGTGGCTGTTGGTGCTACCACTATACCTGCTTTACTGCATCAGTAATTTGGACCTTTGAGGACTTCTGATTAGGGATCATTGTGAAAATGATTAGCTGAGACAATTTTATTGGTTGAGACCCCTTCTTATCTCATAAAGAATTTGGGGCCAACTAGACATTTTATTGGTCAAAAAAAATACACTGAGTATATTTACTTGTTTTCTCAGACTTTCCATTTCTTTGTATGTACATTCTCCCTGCAGGATGTTCAGTCATATGTACTTGGCCAGTCTACCCAGAGAAATAAATCAATAGATAAATCAGGACAGTTCATGCAGCTTAAGCAAAGAGAGATTTTTTTTCAGCTTGATTCATCTGTATTCCTGCTTTATTCCCAATGGTGTGCCAAGTGTATATCCCTAAGGTATAGAAAATACTTTAGCCTTGATCCCCAAGAAGATCTAATTGACGGTGTCTTGGTTGATTTAAGATTAGGGCTTTTTGTTTTAGTTTTTTGAGACAGGGTGTTGCTATGCAGTTCAGGCTGGCCTTGAGCTCACTTTGTAACCTAGGCTGGCTTTGACCTCATGGTGTTTCTCCTGCCTCAGCCTCCTGAGTGCCACCCTGCTAGTAAAGACTAAAGCTTTACCCTATTTAGACCAATCTTACATATTATGTATAGTTTGCTGGCCTCCAATATGAATTTTGAGAGGTATGTCTTATTTACTCAGTGTTTAAGAAAGAGGGCACTGGAAACAGAATGTCTAGTTCTGGTCCCAGCTGTACCATTTATTAAGGGTATGCCTTTGGGTTAGTTGTTTAACATGTTAACAGCCTGAATTTCCTCATCTGTATGATGGAGATAAAAATAATTATACCAACCCAACATTGTTTTGAAAACTAAATGAGCTGATATAGATACAGTAGTATTTTTTTTTTTTTTTTTTTGGTACTGGGGATTGAACCCATGGCCTTTGCAGTGAGCGACATCTCAGCCCTTTTGAATTTTTCTGTTTTGAGACAGGGTCTCACTAAGTTGCTAAATTGCCCAAACTGGATTCCAACTTGTGTCATTCCTGCATCAGCCTCTCAGAGTGCTCATGGACCACTTTGCCTGACTAGGTACATAGTTTGCATTCAATAAAAGTTAGCTTTTATTTTTATGTAGCTGTCATCATCATCATCACCACAACTATTTCTGGGAGTGGCTAAGTTGGGCTACTGAGAGACCATGTTTTTCTCCTGTGGAGTTCACGGCACATACTTGGCCTCCTCCAGCTCCTCCGTGCGCTGGATGGCGTCCGTCTCATACTTGGTCCTCCACTGGGCAACCTCACTGTTGGCCTTGGAGAGTGCTCTCTGCAGCTCGGCCTTGGCTTCCTGCTCCTCCTCATACTGCTCCCGCAGCAGGTCACAGTCGTGGCGGGAGGACTGCAGCGCATGCGCCAGGGCATTCTTGGCCTGGGGAAGTGGCATTCAGTGGCTTAAAATTCATGTACTCAGTGATATTTAATTTATAGGACCTCAAGTAACACCTAATTGAGCATATTAAGATTGGATTAGGGGGCTGGGTATTTAGCTCAGCGGCAAAAAGCACTTGCCTGGCAAGCGCAAGGTCGCGAGTTCGGTTCCGGTACCGGAGAAAAACCAAAACCAAAAAAAAAAAAAAAAAAGATTGGATTAGTTAGCAAGATTTTTGGAAAAACTCACTTTATTTTCTTCCTCCAGCTGACGTTTCAGCTCCTCAATCTGTTGGGTAGATGCTTGTTTGTTCCTTGAAAGCTGAGAAACTAAAGCATCTTTCTCATCTAATTGTCGGGAATATTCACCTAAGAATGATAGGAGTCAAGGAATTTTTAAATTGTGTAACAATAACCCTAAAACTTTCATATTTATATGTGTGTGTGTATATAAAATACGTTTTATCTGCTTCTAAATATTGTGTAGAACTGGAGAATAGCAGAGAGAATTGCGGCAGGAGTGTAGCAAACTGCTTAGTCTTATTTTTTTCTCTTCATGGCCTGCCCATAAAATTATTAGTTTATTTGACCCCTCTAAAATAGGCATTGTGAAATGATAGGAAAGTACTCAAGGGTAAAGGGCAACTGGCATGTGCAAAAGATAAGGGAAAGAAGGAAAATTTTGTGTGTATGTATATACAGGATAGTTAACATAGTTGCTCTACTGTCTTCTATTTCTTTGCTGAAAGAAACTGTCAATAAGTCCTTGACTGATCAATATTGCATGTCTCTGTTTTTATGAGAAGCCACTTTGAAGATATCAATATGTAATACAACAAGCATTATTAATTTCCTACTACTTTGTTTGTAACTCTGTATTGTCTGTACTGTTCTTTTGCTATTTTGTAAATGGTGGTCTGTCTGTTAATGTTTTCCTCCTTTTATTTTTAAAATAAAAAAAATAAAGTAGGAATACTACAAGGCCCTAAGTTCAATCTCCAGTACCACCAAATAAATAAATAAATAAATAAATAAAGTAGAATACTGCTGTTTACTTGGAGGCTGTGGAATCACTTTTATCTGGGCTTTGATGTTAGGACTCAGAGAAGGCATCCTTACCTGCTTCTGTCTGCAGACGCGCCCTCTGTGCTGTCAGCTCGTTGATCATCCGCTGCTGCTCCTCCTCCTTGGCCTTTAGTTCACTCACTTGATCTTCTAGTGTCCGGCACATCTTCTCAAGGATTCCCTACGGGACAATGGACAGTGAAAGATGAGACACTAATGCAGCAGCAACACTTAGACCCTGATTCTTAAAATAATTTTAGCGTGAATAAATTGATATCAAGTGTGAGCAGAAATTGAGGATGTCAGCTTTGTGGAACATGCTCGAATTCAAGTATGGTTTGCGTGCCATGTCTGTTCCGGTTGTTGTCACAGACCATTCCTGTATCTCAACGATTCTGACACTTGCTAAAAGTAGATTTCGAAATCATCTTAGTGGGTTATCATGCGCAATCGATATAGTGAAATACAATGGAATGCAAAATATAAAATACCTACAAACCGTGTTTAATACCATAAAAATGCATTGGCCTTGTATATCATAGCATCGTCTAGAGACAATCCTGGGTACCTTGGCTTTGGAAATGGCTTCTGCATTACTGCTAAGGTCATCAATCTCCATCTTCAGCTCGCTCTTCTCTTTCTCCAGCTTCTGCTTGACCCGCTGCAGGTTGTCAATCTGCTCCCCGAGCTCGGCCACACTGTCCGCGTGCTTCTTCCTCAGGGTGGCCGCCGTGGCCTCGTGCTGCAGGGTCGCTTCCTCCAGGTCCCTGCGCAGCTTCTGAAACTCCGCCTCCCGCTTTTTGTTCAGTTCTATCTGGGCGGAAGTGGCCCCGCCGGCTTCTTCCAGGCGCTCACTGATCTCCTCCAGTTCTCTCGAGAGGTCAGAGCGCTGCTTCTCTGCTTTGGCCCGGGAGGCTCGCTCTGCCTCGATTTCCTCTTCCAGTTCCTCGATGCGGGCCTGGGAGTGAAGCAAACACATTAGCATAAATTCATCTCAGTTTTAGTTTTTGTTTAATGGGCAGAAAAGTAGAGGTGACCACCTGCAACTCTTTGATCTTCTTCTGTAGTTGAATTTCTACCGCTTGCTCATCTTCAATTTTGCTTATCAAGTTGCTGATTTCGAATTCTTTCCTTCAGACAGAGTGATAAGACATGGTAATACTCAAGTGAATTCAAACACGGTGTCACATAGAATTTTTTCTGGAGTACTTACTTTTTAAGCTTTTCATCAAGTTGTTGTTTGTCATTTTCTATATCCATTGTGGATTCTTGGGCCAATTTGAGGTCACCTTCCAGTTTCCTCTTGGCTCTTTCTAGGTCCATGCGAAGTTTCTTTTCTTGCTCCAGAGACCCTTCGAGCTAGTGGGAAAGTTAATATGTTAAAAATGGAAAGCATATTTTACTTATTTATTTATTTATGGCTTTACTCTATGTAGGTGCAGGCTGGCCTGAAACTCATGGTGATCCTCCTGCTTCAGCCTCCTGACAGCTGGGATTATAAGTGTGCACCACCACACCCAGGGAAAGTATATTTTAAAAATACTTCAAAAAGATATTAAAAAGGTGCTGACATCATCCACTTGCTGTTCAAGCTTTGTTTTAGCTTTGGTCAGAGTGTTGACTTTGTCCTCCTCTGCCTGCAGGTCATCCAGGGTCTGCTGGTGGGCCTCTTGGAGGGCCTTCTT
>NW_004955467.1:6698058-6776076 GCF_000276665.1 Chinchilla lanigera | reverse complement strand
CTCTGTGGCGTGCTTCTCCTTCTCAACCTTGGCCAGCGTCAGCTCAAGGTCGTCTATGTCTTTCTTCAGTTCTGAGCACTCATCCTCCAGTTTCCTCTTCTTGGCTGTCAACTCAGCATTGATCTCTTCCTCATCCTCAGCTCTCTCAGTCACCTCCTTGATTTTGGCCTCCAGCTGGATTTTGTTTTTAATCAGTTGTTCACACCTTTCTTCTGCGTCGGCCAAGCTATCTGCTTCCTACAGAGAGATTTATTAAGCTATTTAGAGCTGGGAATGGTGGCAAATGCCTGTAATCTTAGCACTTTGGGAGGCTGAGGCAGGATGATGGCAAATTCAAGCCCGGGCAAGGCAATTTAGCAAGAGCTTGTTTTAAAACTTGCAATCCAGTACAAAAGGCTGGGGTGTATCTCAGTGCTAATGCCCTGGGTTCAATTCCCAGTACCATTAAAAAAAAGATATTTAGAATATTTCTTATTTATTTTAAAACTTTTTAGTTGCACAAAATGTTTTATTAACTATTGTTGAATATTTCATTATGAATATGAATTCAATTTTAATTGAAATTATGGCATGTTCTGGAGAAATTTAATTAATTATGAAGAGGCTTAGGTGAAGAGCTTGTGGTCTTATGCTTGTGGAAAAATATAACCTTTGTGTAAGGGAAATTATCAGAAGGAAAAGTTGAAAATAGTTTGATATTTGAGGAAAACTGCTCTTTTCACAGGGTACTTTATAATGTTGTGGGGCTTGCTGGCCAGGGCGATGAGAAGGTACATTTAGTCTGAGTACTCGGTCCTAATTTACTCCCCAACCTGACTATTATTGTTCCTTCCACCCTGACTACAGCTCCTTCTTAGACTCTGGGTCAGGGAGACCACTGTGCAGTATTTTCCATGCTAATAGTTCAGGGCAAATACGTCTGAGGCAACAGGTAAAATATCTGATTGAGATTTGAAGGCTTGGCTTTCAATTGCTTCCTTTGTGTGATTAAATTTTGTGATGTTATTGAATAAATGCTTCAGTCTTTCCTTTTCTCTCTGTAACTTGGAAGTAACTGTGTCTTTCCATCCTCACAGAATATTGAAAGGTAAATGGACTACTAAAAAAATCCTTGAGTATTTTTTCTTTCAAGACTGGCCACCCAGAAGTTAATTTGTGTGTATTCCGGAAAAGGTACAGTCACATGGTGTATTCAGAAAATGGAATACTCACAGACTGAACCTGGATTTGCAGGTCATTTTTCTCTTTCAAGAGAGTGACCATTTTTTCCTCCAGCTCCTTCCTTTTTGCCTCTGACTTGGCGAGCTCGTCTTTGGTTTTCTGGAACTCTTCCTTTATGGTGGCCATCTCCTTCTCAGTTTCTGCGCTCTTGAGCAGGGGCTTGATCTTGAAGAAGAGTTTCATCCAGGGCCAGTGCTTGACGTTCATGAAGGCGCGGACGTTGTACTGGATGCAGAAAAGGGCTTCTCTGAAATGACGTAGAAATACTAGTTTAGGTGGATCCATGAGAGGGAATGTTGTTATTGACTACACACAAGCTCCCTTTCCTTTTAATGAATATCCCCACTTTATGATTTATTATACATGATATTTTTATGTTGGATATAGAACTATTTACACACACATATACACACGTGTGCACTCTCACACTCATGCTCAGAGCTGTCCTTAGTATAAGTGCTTTGCTAACGTGAGTACGGTTCATGGTCAGCTCTTTTGTGTTCTCCGTCCCTGTCAGACTAGCAGAGAAGGTAAATTAGGAGGGAGATACTTCGAATGTGTGAGCAGCACATAGCACTTTAAGATCGCTTGATATTTCACAATAGTAGTGACTGGGGAGTGGGTGTCATGCTGCAAGTTGATTGTGCTGCTATGCTGTTGGCACATGGACAGGAACTATGACACAGCCTAAGTTGCTTCTTGAATTGCCTCATCTAATGCTGTGCATAGATTTTGTCATCTCAGTCTTTAAACTTCTCTTTTTTGATCACCCCTGAATTAGTCACTCTTTTGTTAGCTTCTTTAGGTAATATACTGGCTTTTCCAAATTCTTTCCTTTGCTTCTGTCTTATCCATTCAGTTAGATCATTAATATTTAGAGGGAAGTTAGCATGAATTGTACACCAAATTGGTTTTATTTAAATAGAATTTAAAAATTATTAATAAAGATTGGCTTTCTGCAAACTGCAGCAACAGAGGAGCAAAGTTTTGTAGCAATGTTTATGTCTTAGCTTAGGTTGACCAGGCCTGTCAACTTTCCTGTGAAAGTGGAAATTCTGTCTATAGGTCCAATTTTTAAGAACTGTAAGTCTGAGGGGACTGATACCATGACACAAAGCATAACAGAGACCCATGGAAAAGCCTTGATTACACTATAAAGCAGACCGAAAGATGAGAAAAGTGAATGCAAACTGTGTGTGAGGGAAGGAAACGCAGCAGTGTAGTGGATAAGCCTGGCTAGCTTAATTGCAGAAAGACAAAAGGGAATTTTTGAACAGATAAACTTGGAGGAGGGAACAGGACTTGTGCAAATATGAGAATAAGAGGTCAGCAGCATGTTGCACAGCCTGGTTGGAAGAGACTATGTGGTTGAAAATGACAGATCAGGTGGGGAATAGAGTAGCCTTGACAATCAGTAAGGCCACTTGGATTTGTCATGGGATGCCACAGGGAGCCAGGAGTTGAGATACAGCATGATCAAAATAATGCTTACTGCATGCTGTGCCTACAGCTGTATGTGACATAGATGGAAGAGGAGAAATTGGAGACAGGAGAGAAGTTTTGGAGGGACTCCAAATGTGAGGGGAAAAGCGAAAGCCATTGTGTTCTAGGGGTGAACGGCACACATAAGCCACAAAATGAAAGAACTGATGAATGAAGAAGGTTGATTGATAGCCAAGGGACATCATAATCCTGATATTCTACATAGTTATTACCTCCTCTGCAGCATTTTCTGATATTCCACCCTCATTAGGAATCCCCTACAGACAGCTTGTGTTCTTGTTATAATCTGAGCCAGCTTTTCATCTCTCATTTCTTCCAGGAGACCCAGAAGGCCAGCCTTGAAGAAAACCTGGAGAAAGGGAGAGTCACAAATCATCCTGATATTGCGGGAGACAAAGAAGTGACAGAAGGTAGTTGGATTAGGTGTAAATAAATAGAGCTGTACCTTGGTATGTCCAAATTTATATTGAGTGTGATCAATATCAATAGAGGCCAGAAGTTTCTCAGAAGCCTTCTTGCTGTCAATGAATTGTCCCTCTGGAATAGCACTGGCATTTAAAACCTTGTATCTGCTCAGTTAAGCAAGGATAGAATGGTTAGGAAGATGTGATCACATATGCAAGTAACACCAAAAAGAAATACTGACAAAAATCCAAGAGCAAAAGTACAAGTGGATAATCCAACTGTCCATTAAGATCAAAGCAACATGACTATTTTTGTGTTTGTCCTGCATATTATTTTTCTAACCTATTAGTAGTCTATCTTCTTGCCATGCGACTGTATTATTCAACTCCTTAAATTTATAACATATATATTAAGTAGGATACATTAAATATAGTGAACAGAGGACAACAACTAAGGCGGTGAAATATTTACAGCATTTAGTGAAATACAACAGGGAACTGACCTCTGCTTAAAATCCCCATATAAGATTCTGCTTGGGAACCCTTTCCTGCAGATGCGGATTCCTTCCAGCACACCGTTGCACCTCAGCTGGTGCAGGACAAGTTCATGCTCCATGACACCTGAAAACCGAAAAGAGAATTTAACTACTGGGCACTGTATTTTCAAGCCTGTGCCTGTTTAGTACTTCATGTTCTGTGTCTTACCAGGAGTTTTGGTTTCATTGGGAATGATACACCGTACAAAGTGGGGATGTGTGCTCCTCAGGTTGGTCATTAGTTTATTTAAATTTTCCTAGAAAATCAGATGAAAAGGACTTGATGAGAAAGTTCTGTTTCAGGTTGCTTTCTTGGTAATCATATGGAATGAACCCAGCCATTCTCTTAACTAGGCATATGAGGCTTCAATTGCTCTGTGTTTTGAAGGTCTCAGAATTCAACCTTGCTAAATAACTAAAAGGCCAAAGTGTTTGAAGAAACACACACCTCCAAGGTGTTCATTTATAACACCTTTGTTCTGTCTTATAAACAGACTGCAAAGTGAGTAGCCTTGATACACAGGAAGTGCTCTCAACTTGGAGCCAGAAGATAAAAGACTGTGGCCTTGCTTTGCCAATAACGAGCTGCCTGACTATAAAGTCCCCTTTGTTTCCTCGGGTTTCATCTGAAAATGGCTGAGATCATTGCTAAGGTCTCTGTCACCTTTTTTGGTGCTAATAATTTTCAAAGTAGCAGGCCGTTTACAGGGGTAACCTAGGCTAGCAATGGCCCAGTTTTCATAACTCCTTGCTCTACTTTATTATTCCCTGGGACCTCTATTCTTTTCTTTTCTGTTTGATTTGTTTTGAATAGTCTACAATTGTGAGACTAAATAACCTTGTGGATCTTGGGTACTTGAGACAATGTACAGGCTGACACATATGGAAGGGGTTGTTCCAGAAATAGGGTAACTGATAATGACAGAGTATGTTTCATTCAGCCATAGGAAACTTGCATGTCAATATTTCTCAATATTCCTTAGGTATATGCTTTAGGAAGGCACTTTTTTTCACGTCTGAGTTAACCCTTAGGAAATATAAATAAGTAATGTGA
Organism: Chinchilla lanigera; assembly: GCF_000276665.1. Classification (NCBI taxonomy): domain Eukaryota; kingdom Metazoa; phylum Chordata; class Mammalia; order Rodentia; family Chinchillidae; genus Chinchilla; species Chinchilla lanigera. Next base: position 6,771,358 of record NW_004955467.1, on the reverse strand, counting down.
ATTTCTAATACTGAAAACATACACAAAGGCAAGTTGGTGAGATAATGAAAATTAGTGGTGACAAAAGTAAAAACAAGAACTGTTTTTTCTTTAGGTCATATGTCATATCTGCATTTTAGATTTGAAAAAAGTGAGACTTAACCACTATAAATTCTCATAAAGTAGTCATTAAACTAGACATCGTATACACTTTTCTTTGGGAGAACCAATTTCAAATAAGAAAATCACATTGCTTTGTAGTAAAATTATTATTCTTTTGATCTCTAGAGTTGTTTTTTTTTTTAACCTTAATCATCTACTTAATCACTAGGCTTGGCTACAAAGGATTTTCAGCTATTACACAAAACAAACAAACAAACAAACAAAAAACCTCTCCTCAGAAGACAAAGGGTTTTTTTGGTGGAATGATGTTCTAGAGAGTGTATTGCAGGCCCGTCCTTAACACAAAATTCAGGAACATTCTCAATGAGCAATGTTAGAAGTGGGAGAAAATTACTGCAGGGACAGTTGTGAAGTTCAGCTACCCTTCCTTAAAACCAGCCTCATTATATAATAATTTCCTAAAGACATTTTGGCATCCTGAGTACATTAGATAATCATGGTAAGAAATAATGTCGGCTGGTAGTGGTACTGGTTTGTAATAGTATAAGCTATTCTGACAAGTGTGACTATTTGAGTGAATCTTATTGACATTCCATTCCTTCCTAATTTATTATAAATCCTGTAATTATCTTAATTTACAGAAACTGAATAGATTTTTCAATTTAAATTTGTACTTTACCCTGAAAAGGGCTGACACAGTCTGGAATGAAGAACCCTTCTTCTTAGCACCTTTCTTTGCACCGCTATCTGAGGTAAAAAGAAAACCGATCGATCAGAGTAACATCCCTGAGGTTGGACTGCGGGAATATATTTAATTTAGAGTAAGGACACAGAGAATACCTGCTTCAGCAGTAGCATAAGTGGAAAACAGACTGGCCAGAGTCTTCATTGCTGACTTCTGGTATAATCCAACCACAGTGTCATTCAGAGGGTCCTTGTTCTTATCCAGCCAGCCGGCAATATTGTAGTCCACGGTGCCGGCATAGTGCACCAGCGAGAAGTGGGCCTCAGCCTTGCCTTTGGCGGGCTTGGGCTTCTGGAAGTTGTTGGACTTGCCCAGGTGCTGGTCATACAGCTTGTTCTTGAAGGAGGTGTCTGTTGCCTTGGGGAACATGCACTCCTCCTCCAGGATGGAGAAGATGCCCAGTGGCTGGATTCAGAAAAGCAGATATTGACATCAACTTCACTTCTCTCTAGTGATATAGATGTGGTGGCTGTCATTCCATTGCCTAATGAGCTTCCACAATTCCACATGTAAAGTAAATGAGAGCCACAGCTCGAAAAGTGGCTTTGTTATCCCTAGAGTGACTTCTGTAATTCCTTCTCACATTCCTTCTGTAGCACTATTTTCAATTAAAAGGATGGCTGGGTACAGACTCCAGAGCTTAGCACAGCACTGGGGGCTGATTTGTTAGAATATTTTCAATTATTCTAGTCTTTTTCTTATTAAATGAATAAATTTGCAGTCAGAGTTTCTATATGTCCAGTAAAAGACAATATAAGTAGCTCCATCCCTATTTAAGATATTTTCTATATTTAATCTTCTTTAACTAAATTATGAAGCAGCATGAAATATCTGACTTCTTGATTCTAACAGGTTAGCTTTCACACAGCTGTAGTGTCAGTGCATTAATTTTTATTTAGAAAAATATTTCTATTCAATATATCTTGGGTAAAAATATAGATAGATTAGAACTAATGAAGCAGACTCAGTTTTCAGTGTTGCTTTCATGTTGGGCTTGGTTTTCTGATTTTTCTTTTTTTTTTTTTTTTTTTTGCAAGGGGTCCTACTGAAGGAATTGTCCGAGTAGATATTACCAACGAAAGAGAATCACGATACATTTTTTTTTTTGAGACAGGATCTTGCTCTGTAATTCAACCTGGCCTTGATCTCACTCTGCAGCCCAGGCTGGTCTCAAACTCACAGCAATCTTCCTACCTTAGCCTCCCAGGTGCTGGGATTACAGACATGTGCCACCATGCCTGGAAATGTTGGGTTTGAGTCAGGATTAAAATAACACTAGTTAGAATAAACCACTTTCAATGCTTTTTATGTAAAAGTCATAAAGAGGAAGTGATTTCTAATAGTAATTTCCCAATATCTTTAGATCTCAAACTATTTGAGATTTACAGTGATACTTTCTAGAACTGCCACATCATCTGTACCAGCCATCTTTACAGCCTGACCTTTCCCTAGAAGTCAAGCAAACCTTCTCGATGAGCTCGATGCAGGCGGCCAGGTCCATCCCGAAGTCGATGAACGTCCACTCGATGCCTTCCTTCTTGTACTCCTCCTGCTCCAGCACGAACATGTGGTGGTTGAAAAACTGTTGCAGCTTCTCATTGGTGAAGTTGATGCACAGCTGCTCCAGGCTGTTGAACTACTCAAAACACAGAGATTCTCTTCATTAAATGGGTTTTATACCAGTAAAATTTATTGCTGAAAAATTTTTTATAGGATAAAATTTGGAATAGAGTAGTAAGATACAAGTTAAACTTAATTGTTCTTCCTTCAAAATTCCCAAGAAAATATAATCATGATTGGCATGAGGCTTTTTCATAAAATCTGGGTATTCCTTAGGGGCCTTGAATTACACCAGTTTTGCAGAATCCACCTCCTTTCATCTCTTAGATCGCATGGGCAAGTGGTTAAAATGTAACCACAGTCCAGTGTGTTACAGTTTGGGTTTGAGGGTGAGAGAGAAAATAATTTATTGGGAATCCTCTTTTCTTTCACCTCCTCCCTCCAATTCAAAATAGAGTTCACATTTTCAAACTGGCTCTCACATTAATAAGAAAAGCATATTTTATTTTATTTTTTTGGTACTGGAGATCGAACTCAGGAGCTTATGCTGTCAGGCAGGCGCTTGTATTGCTGAGCTATATCGCTGGCACAGAAGAGTATGTTTTAAAGGTGATGTATAAAGAGAAATGAATTGGCTAATTTCTATTCATTTCAAATATTGGCAAATACCCTTGTCTAATCTATGAAAGTAGGGACCTGGTGCACTCAGCAATTGAAGATCTGAGTCTTTGCAATATTTTAATCTCTTATTTTACCCATGAAAAAACCAGCATTCTGGAGGTGAGCTGGTTTGTATAAGTTGAACTTGGAAGAAGAGAGACTGTTATATGTGTCTAGGCATGTACCTTTGGGCCTTTTCTCTTCCTGGATGGCCCAAACACTATAACTCTAAGTTCTTAGCTTGGCTTCGGCTTATATGCCTATGGAATGGTTCATGAGTGTTTTGATATCCCTGCAATGCAGCTTCTTCATATGCAACAAAGATTAATATTAACTACTCCTCCTGGGTTGTTCTGAAGATTAAATGGGGTAACCTTTTGAAGTCTGTAGGATAGAACCAGAAATATATTGACTGACAAATAAGTGTTAAGTATTATTATCGTTACTGTCTATTACCTGCTAGGTATTTTGGATGTAAATCTTGTTCTAGGTGCAGTATCAAAACAATGTGGGTGTTACAAACACTAGTGTATATCTAGTATATCGAGGCCACATTTGCCTGTCTCTCATTTTTTATTAATATGAAGATAACTCACATCAAAGATCTCAAAGCCAGCAATGTCCAAGACTCCAATGAAGTACTGCCTGGGCTGCTTGGTGTCCAGCTGCTGGTTGATGCGGGTGACCATCCACAGGAACATCTTCTCGTAGACAGCCTTGGCCAGAGCACCCACTGCATTGTACACCTTCACAAAGATAGTATTTCTCTTTCACATTTTAAAAGACAGGTCTTGAAGACATGTCTTGGTGTGATTTGTTGAAGTCAGGTACTTACCTGTTGCACGGTCTGGCCTTTGGTGACATACTCATTGCCGACCTTGACTCTGGGGTAGCACAGGGCTTTGAGCAGGTCAGCAGAGTTCAAACTCTGGAGATAGGCCGCTTTGTCAGCAACTGCAGACACACAAATAAAACAAAATGATGTTTAATGGTTCATATTCTCTTTAAGCTAATCTACCCACTTTTCCTACAATCAATTTTCTGTATTTAAATAAAAAGTTTCAAGGTGTTCTGTTCAAGGTCAAGTGAGGCTCCTCGTATGTGAGAGCATGTACTTGTCTCTAAATATTTGGATTCTCATCTGAGTTTTCTCTCCCAATTTATCCTTAGAAGGGATTCATTTCTTTTTCTGAAAATGTGGAGATTAAAATTTACTGAGTGGTCCTCTCTAAATGCCCTATTTCAGTTTCAAAAAGTAACTTTTGAAAAGTTTAGAAGAGAGAGAATGTCAGACTGGGCTGGTCAGAGGAGGCTTTAAGAAACAGATAATACCTTCTGTAGTAGGTCACATATACTGCATGTTCTTTCCTTATGTAAAGTACACAATTCTGGGGGAAGGGTTTGAGACAGGGTCACATTATGTAATTCAGGCTGGCCCTGAACTCACTATGTAGCCCAGACTGGCCTCGAACTCGCATTGCACACTCATGAGTATGTCTATTTGAATCCATTTGATTAGATTTCAGCTGGGGAGAAATGAGGAAGATGGACATAGGAGGAAGGGAATGGTGAGGGAAGACGCAGTGTGCATAAATGTGTAAATGCCCGTTGGAAGTTCAGGTACAGAGGAGGTGCATGTGCAGTGAAGGATTTAATTTTTTTTTAACTGCATGTTCTTATTTGAACTCGAATGTAGATTTGTTTGTTACCTTCCGTGCCATCTGGCTCAGCTTGCTCCTCACGCTGTTTTTGCTTAAACTTCATATTCCCGTAATGCATCACAGCCCCTGTGAGTTTATAGATGGACACTTTCTCCTCAGGAGAGAAGCCCAGGATGTCAATGGCACTCTACCAGGAAAGATGAGAGGACACAGACTAGGACAAACGGCATTGCTTACTTAGAATTTATAGTACTGTCCAAAGTGATCATACCTACACCGTAGTGGCTTGCTATTATTTTCATACACAATGGATTTATTTAAAACTGTGCTTTCATGTGAATGTATGTATGCATACATACATGTGCATGTGTGCCTGTGTGTGTGTGTGAGAGAGAGAGGGAGACAGAGATAGATAGATAGAGAGAGAGAGAGAGAGAGAGAGGGAGTGAGGGAGAGACTGACTTACATCAGTGGCCATCAGCTCTTCTTGGTCATCAATGCTGGGGACTGTGATCTCTCCTTGACTGATGAAGGCATAGTCGTATGGGTTGGTGGTGATCAGAAGCATTTCTGGGTACACAGAATTTAGGGCATATGTTTTTTGTTAGAAATTTTTAATAAAATATGAACTTCCATCTATGGGTTTAAATTCTTACCAATTAGATCTGGCTTCTTATTGGAAGTGATCTGATAAAAAATATGGTAGCTTCTTTCCGCCTTTAGCTGGAAAGTGACTCTAGACTTTTCTAGAAGATCTGGAAGGAGAGAGAAAGACAGATTGAACTAGAACAGATGTCTCTTCTTCTGGCATACTAAATGAGCCTCATTGTCTTTGGCCAGAACTGGGGACAGTACACCTGGCTCCACTGAGATTTCAACCTGACAAGCCAGCCGGTAGAATCACAGATGCTTATGGCAATTCCCAAAGCTTCTCATTGTCTAAGAGCAGCAGCTGAAGTATTCCTGCTCTGGGACAAACCAAGTTCCATACAGGGAACCTATGACTTCTATGCTTTAGCTGGTGTCTAATATCTCTCCCTTCCTCATATTATTTCAGATTCACTCTGTTGGGAGGGGCTACCTTGGACAGAGCTACCAAAGTTCAGATCAAGAGCAAATCACAAAGGCATATTTTGATCACCCTTGTAGACCCACAGGTCCTGTCACTCACAGGTTTCGATATCAGCAGATGCCAGCTTTCCTGTAGTACCAAAATGGATTCTAATGAATTTACCCTTGAAAAGAGAAAAATGATTTAGTATTGAAAACTTGAAGTGCACAGAGAGCTGCAACAGAAGCTATAATTCAGACATGGCTATTCTGGCACATAAGGACTGAACACATCCTTCTGTGAGCAGGAGACTTACAAAGCGGGAGGAGTTGTCGTTCCTCACGGTCTTGGCGTTGCCAAAGGCCTCCAGTAGGGGGTTGGCGCTGATGATTTGATCTTCAAGTGTCCCCTGCAAAGGAAAGAGCAGTTCTTGCATGGGACCCAGACTTCCAAGACACCCAACAGGGTCCTGATTCTCACTCCAGCTACAGACTCACCTGCATTTTGCCAGGTTCCTCCTTCTTCTTGTCCCCAGTAACTGCAATTGTTGCAAAGTACTGGATGACACGCTTCGTGTTCACAGTCTTCCCTGCACCAGATTCTCCACTGTTAAACCAAAATCAGAAGAGATCAAAACTATGGTCCACGTTATCAACATCTAAGACAATCACTGCAAACAAAAGAGAAAAAAAAATCGCATACGTGATCAGGATGGACTGGTTCTCACGATCTGTGAAAGAAACAAGGTCACCATTAAAAAATGCACATCGAGTAGGGAGATGATGGAATCAGTTCAGCTGACCCAGCATGTCTTGTTCTTTTTAACTGTTTGAAGATGTTGCATATGATTTTGTGTTTGTGTTTAGTTACCAATTGCCCCCTCTCAGTTAAAATTGTGAAACTGAAAAGCAAAGAGTCATCTATGTTGTTTTATTATTTTTCATCATGATAAAATACACATAACAAAAAACTTACCATCATGCCCACTTTTCAGTGTGCAATACAGTGATATTAAGCTCGTTCATGATGTTGTGCAACCATCACCCCCCTCTATTTCCAGAACTCTTTTCATTTTGTAAAACTGAACCTTTATCCGTTGATCAGTAATTCCCTAGTACTTGACCACTACCACTTTGTATCTCTGTGTGTTTGACTACTCTGAATACCTCATAAATGGAGTCAATAGCATTTGTCTTATTTGTGACTTATTTTAGTCCACATAATATCCTGAAGGTTCACCCATGTTGTAATGTATGTCAGAATTTCTTTTTAGAAGCAGTATTCTATTGTATGAATGCACCGTACTTGCTTATCTGTTCATTTTTTGATGGATCTTTGGGTTGCTTTCACATGTTATGATTGTAAGTAAAGCTGCTATGTATATGAGTGGACACATAGCTCTTTGAGATCTTGCTTCAGTTGGTTTGGTTATACACCCAGAAGTGGGACGGCTGAGTCCTCCTGTAATTATATTTTTAATTGGTTGAGGAATCACCTTAGTGTTTTCCACATGAACTGCACTGTTGTACATTCCCACAGAGAGCACACAAAGGTTCTAATTTCTCCACACCCTTGCCAACACTTGTTATTTCTATTTTTTAATAGTAGCCATCCTAATGGATGTAACATGCATATTTCATTAACCTTTAAAAACTTTTCATGAAAAATTTTTAACATACACAAAGAGGCAGACAATACCGAGCCCCCTGTATGTCCATTTTACAGATGCAGTAATTATTAACACCTAGCCAATTTTATGTCATATCTGCCCCATCCCCGTCTTGGTAGGTTAATTCTAAAGAGGTCCTCAGGCATCATATATCATTTTTTGTTAAATACTTTAAAATGAATCACAGAATTTTAAGATCATACTCAAATCTTTCTACTTTCAGTTTATATGTTTTTCTGTTACCTGGTTTCCCGGTTTTTGAAGTCACTGATTTGACTGCCGATGATAGTAAATGACAAGTGGTGAACTGTGAATGAATGAACTGCAAATGTTTGTGTTGATTCTCTTTTAGTTTCCTTTTGACATTTATTTCTAAATAATACCTATGTGGTTGATATGTTTTATTTATATCTGTTTGCTAATTGTTAAAGCTTATTTTTATGGTGGTAGATTACAGATGTTAGAGAATTCTAAAATCTAAAAATAGTTTTCAGAGGAAATAGATACAAATCTTCACATTACTTGGATGTAGGTATAGACTTTAGAGAACTTTGGTATTCTACTCAGGGAAGTAGATAGTTTTGGATCATATTCAGATTGTTTTTTTCTACCATAAGGAAAATCATGGAAGATCATAATGCATCTAATGGGAGAATAAGTAAGAAGATATTGTTCTGATCTCTTGTAGCAATACTAAAATATCACTAGTCAGGTCAAGCGCCATGGTTACGCATGATTTTATACGAAAATCATGTTTGGGAGCCATAAGTGACCTTGACTTTGGAGAAGCCCCAAAGGCTGGGGCATCAGTTGTGGTGGGAATGTACATAGCTGTGTAAACACAGCTGCTCAGTATTAAAACCTCTGATGTGAGCCAGCATTTGGATAAATTTTGGTTGCTTCTGTGGACAACCAGAGGACAGTGTACTGCTGTGTAGTCTTTGTAGAACTCCTGGCCAATTTGTAATAGGAGATTTCTGTTTTATATCCCCTCCCCCTGCGCCACAAAAGATAAATTTTAAAATAAGTGCAGCAAAATGAACAGACAAAAAGGGGGGAAAATGCTTCAGTTTCAAAATTCCATGAAAAAAGAAAACCCTAGGAAGCGAGGGCATTTAGAGTATTTCCAAAGGCAATACACTTGGTGAGTTAGGATAAAAAGTTTTAGTCCTGGTTTTGGGCCTATAACCTGTATTAAAGCTGACTGTTTATACTTTAATAAGGCAGGAATAGGAGATTTCGGTACAAATTTTAGAAACTGTTTGAAGAAGCTGTGTTTAAATAGATTTGTTTTTCTTTCATTGTGATAGAAAAATGCTGCAAAATCTTTGAGAGGAAAGTTGTTCCTCCCAAAGGAACATTCCTAGGGTTAGCAGTATTAGCAGTGTCATTTGGAAATAAAGATAAACATTCACAGTGTCCTGCAGCTGTGGTGCTGCACGGTGGTTGAGAACTCTTTTTCTTGGTTGCTATGAGTGTGGATATTTAAAAAAAAATTATTTGAGTTTTTTGGTACACAGGTCAGAAAATGAAGAGAATATACAGGAAGCAGTCAGCATGTGTACACAAGTCTACTACTTGTTTCAACTAGGCTTGCACTTCTGTACTAGCTTGGGCAGGACGATGAACTCAGTGAGCTTTGCTTTCTTTACTTGTCTGTAAAAGAGAGATGGCTGCTGGGCAGAGAGGCTAGGGCTATGGAGGCCCTTTAAATACAGCGAAGCTCCCGGTGGCTGAAATGTATCATTATAATAAGACTCAGATGAAGTCTGCTTATTAAGGCCTCCATTACACACTTCTGTAAATAGATGCTTCACTCACTCACCGGTCAGCATGAACTGATAGGCGTTGTCCGAGATGGAGAAGATGTGGGGCGGGGCCTCCTGGCGCTTTTTGCCTCTGTAGGCCGTCACCACCTCGGGGTTGTACACCGGCAGCCACTTGTAGGGGTTGACGGTGACACAGAAGAGGCCCGAGTAGGTCTGGAATAATCAGACATTCAACCTATGCATCTTGCCTCTCTTCAGAACAATAAATGGACAAAAGGCAGCCATTGAAAGGAACTCACGTAGATCATCCAGGCTGCATAGCGCTCTTTGAGATTGTATAGTACTCCAGGCTCGTGCAGATGGGTCATCATGGCCATGTCCTCAATCTTGTCATATTTTGGAGGGTTCATAGGGAAGACTTGATCTTCCCTGACAGTAAGAGTCTGGTAAGTAAGCAGAAGACCAGTTTGAATCAGCAGTTTGAGGAGGAGTTTATGTTTGCTTCCTTATTTTGGTTATAAAAGTGTTTGTGTATATATTTCATCATATTATTCAGTGTCTTTTAAAAGCATACAATGCATTTATTTGAGTGAGAAAAGAAAATCTATTATCAGTGATAAACTAGGAGACTATCTTTTCCCCCGACACATATTACTTGTACATATTAATGGGTTGATTCAGTGTGATGTTCTCATACATGGATACAGCATGTAATTGTCAACTTCAACTACCCTTTTCCTACCCATTGGCCCATGATCCAGCTATCCTATTCCTGGATATATCCAAAGGAAATGAAATCAGAATGCCAAAGGAGAACTGCAGGCCTGTGTTTATTGCAGCATTATTTTTCAGTTTTTCAAAAGATTTTTTCCCCACTATCTTTTTCCCATTGAGATTTATTTATCAGCTTATATCCTTTTATTTTACTGGATTAGGTATTTTACTTTTCCTTGCTATTCATTATAAGAAACTTTTCAAAAAATAACGGGGATATTAATGCATTATCCAAGCAATGAATGAACTAATCATCTACCTATATATCTCTATCTATCTCTATCTATCTATCTCTATCATCTATGTCTATATGTATATCTATATCATCTATATCTATCTACTAGGGATTGAACCCAGGACCTTCATGCTGAGCTACACCCCCAGGTCTTATTATTTTTTATTTTAGGACAGGGTCTCACTAAGTTGCCCAAACTGGGCTCAAACTTTCAACTCTCCTGATTCAGCTTCCCAGCAAAAGTTCTTTTGATAGGAGCGTAGATTTTATTTTTCTCTAGTGTGGAGATTCACACTGGGGAGAGGAGGGACAGAGGAGAATTGAAAATAGTGAGGGAGATAAGTGAACGGGCTAAGTACTCTGGGCAGTTGGGAGGGGGAGCTAGGAGGTTATAGTTGTGGATTCTTTTGCCTTCCAGATCTGATTTCTACCAGCTAAATAGAATGGTGTTTGTTTTGGTAATAGGCTTAGAGATTTCCAGCAAGTGAGGCTTCATATTAAATTGAGGAAGTAGAGAAATAAAATGGGGGCGCATTTTCTCCATAGGTTCTACTTACTGTTCCGCCTTCAGTCTTCACGGTTACTTTGCCCCCTTCCTTGCTTTGGATGGTGCTCTTCACGTAGGATTCCTTGGGCTCCGCCACAAAGACAGACGTTTTAGCATCAAATGGCTTGTTTTGGGCCTCAATCCGCTCCTTTTCTGATTTTCGAAGGTAGGGAGCAGCTTCCCCATAAATAGCCATCTCAGCGTCTGAACTAGAGCTCATGGCTGCTGTTTATTTAGCAGAAGATTCTGTGCTGGGTGAAAAAAGAACGAGGGAGAGGAGAAATAGAAAGCAGAAAACAGAAATGTAAGTTAGGATGCGAAGGGAAAGCGGTGCTGGGCACAGCCTGTACTGTGACTGCTTGTTCCTCCAGTCTGACATCACTGACATTCTGTCATAGTCTAAAGGGCTAGTTTGGAAGGAGAGTGTAGCTTGAGGGCTTGTTTTTAGGTCTTTGTGAGTTTCCTGTCCAGATCGCATATCTTAATTCTCAGGGCTATCTACCTAGAGTTGAATTAGAATGGAATTCTTACATGCTCTTTATATCTGAACTGTAACAATCCTGTAGCTGAGATTCTTAATGGATTGCTTTATAGCAACTGTCATAATTTAATCCTCACTTCTGCGTAATGCTATCTGACTGCCACATACTATGATGGTCAGATAGCTTGGAAGGAAAGTTTGCCTTGTGCAAATGAAGCTTAGTATTTTCAAAGCAGTTAAAAAACATTTTTGTCTTTTAGGTGTCCCTTTTTCTCATAAACCAAATAATTATTTTTAACATCTTTATGTTGATATTTGGTGTTATGTCTCTCAGTGAGTTGTAAAAAGAGCCTTATAATAAATAGTTTTCTGGACTTTTGCATCATTTGGCTTGTTACCAAGTGTCTTAGTATTGTCCTGACTTCCAAATCTCTTTTGTCATTCTCCTTTAACATGAGAGACCTCATCTAGCACTGAACAGATCTACCATCAGAGAAATGAGGGTGTTAGCAGGGAGGCCTTTCTTCATACATACATTCCCGAGGGTTCTTTCTTTCCCAGCAGGAGAAAGACAAAGGCAAAATTAAGAGTTCATCACATGCATGTAAGTTATTTTTTCTGGTTAATAGATATACCTCTGCAGTGTTGATTCAGTTTTCCTTTACTCTGAGGTAGTAAGTAAGTTACTTAGGAAAGGCCAGGATCTTTCTTAAATTATGTGTCTTATTTAGCATTTGGTGGGTGTAATAACTGGTGACTTCTTGAAAGAAAAATAATTTTTATTATTGCAAACAACAATGAATCATCATAGTTGCCAAAATATGGCCTTAGTGAAATGTTTGTGTTGAGATTTTGAGGTAAGAATTTTTCTTGGGTGTTTAAAAGATGTCTGTAAAATGTCTCAGTATTCAGTACTTTGCACTGGCAAGAGGTTGGCTTGGAACAGTCTGCTGTCCCTGCATGGCTGTAAGCGCAGCTGGGAACTCACTGTCAAACTCACTCCATCCTAAACGGTTCTTTTAATCCTGGAACTCAAAGAAGGATATACAGTCCCTGACAATAAGTCATTCTGAAAAAATGATTTTCCAGCATTTACAAAAAAATCACTTGAAAACATTCCGTACTGATAGAACTGAAAAAACATAGAAACGATGTATAACTAAGAGTTGTTTGAAACTTGCTTAGACTAAAGCTCTTGTTATCAATAAAGGCATAAAATCATGTCTTACCTCTGAAGTTCCAGATGAAAATGTAGGGTCAGGACTGTCCCACACTATAAAACAAGAAGTTTCTTGTTAGTGATGCTTTTTAAATCTGGTAATATTGTTACAGAACTAAAATTTCCCTATCCTAAAACTTGGCTCAAGGAAAACAAAAGAAAATTGAGAGGAGAATTTCTTGCTCAGAGATAGCCACATGGTTAGCGCTTTCTGCCCCCCTGGGGTCCTTGGGGTTCCGAGATCCCCAGCACTTACCTCTGAGTTCCGGGTGGAGATAAGACACAAAGATCAGCCCTGTTTATATAGACACTAAAGTGCTGATGCTGCAGCTACCTCCTCTTTGTTAGGGCAAGACATTTGGCAACATGAACCCTCAGCATAGTTTGTAGCGACATTTGGCATGTTTGGATATAATTAGAAGTATTCATATCATTTAGAGTATGTGCACCAATCTCCTATAAATAATTTGTCAGGGACCAATGTGCCATCAGAGAATGCTTTCTGGTGTGCTGGGGAGGGAATCTTTGACAGTGCTTGGTGGAACCTCATAGTCAGTTCTTAAGAGCGATATTCAATTTGGCAAACCCTTTCATGCATGCCTGGGTAACCAAATGAGCAGATACCCAACAACTCGCCGCTGTCAGGGCCATCACCACTTCTTATTCCACCCCACAGGAAGCCCTTCTGCATTCCCTTGGGCCATTGCCATGGCTGATCCTTGGAGACAACTTTGGTCAGCAGAGCCAACTGAGAAGAGCTGCTCTCCTGAGTCCGCAGTGCTGGACCAGTGCCCACTCAGCCAACACTAAAACAAATGATTAGAAATTGATATGTGTTCAATACTGGAGAAAAAGATAAAGAGAAAGAAAGATGTCTTTAATTCCAGTGTGCAGAGATAAAATATAGACATGTAAGAGGGATCATATTATATATAAATCTATAGTAGACCTACGTTTTGCAATCTGTTTTACAAATTATTACATTATGGGTAATTTTCATTTACATCCTCATTCTTTAAACACACTGTATTATTGTTCTTTTTTTGGCTTTTTGAGACAAGTTTTTGTTATGCAGTTCAGGCTGGCCTTGAACTCATTTTGTGCCCCAGGCTGGCCTTGAACTCGCAGCAATCCTCCTGCCTCAGGCTACCAAGGGCTGGGATTACAGGTGTGCACCACCACACCTGGATTAGCATTTTTTAAGGTCAAATATATTGAGACATAACTTTTGTATAGCCTAACTCACCCTTTTTAATGACAGTTACATAAGGTAATTTTTCTTGTACTTTTAAAAGAATTTAAATCTTTACAATAAAATTCACTTCTTTTATTGTGTGGTTTTATGTTTTTACAAATACATTATTTCATGTAACAGCTGTAATAGTATGCAGAACACTTGAAATTTTATCAGTTTTGATAGATATGGGTGGTTGTGTAGCCTCTTACATTTTAATTATGTAAAAGTTAAGGTCTTATAGATCAGGCTAAAGTTCTCCTTCAGTGGAAACTCACAGTACTGTTATCTCTGTTCTTTCCAGAGAATAATCAGGTTCTGGGCTTCATATTTTGTACTGTATTTCTGTGCCAGTAGTACCTACGCTTTGATGTCTAGTAGGACAATTTTTATCTCATTACCAGTTTGGTTTATAGTATTCCAGACATCATCTGTGTGTTTACATATGCATTTTCTGGGAAAATATAAATGAGCAAAACTGGTCTAAGTAAATGAGACCATAGAAAATATACGATATAGACGTTTAAAATATATTATATATATATCACAGTTTATATACTTATCAACATTCCTTTTTATTCTATACCCTTGGATTCATTTCCAGTGTTAGTACATAAAAATGTGGAAAAATTTCAAACATATATAAAAGTAGAGTGTACAGTTTCTCAGCATTGCTCATGATTAATTAGTTCAAGGCCAATCTTATTTCATATATACCCTTCAGCATTCCCTCAATTTTAATGTTACTCATAAAATTTCTGTGTCAAATTCTATGTGTTTGAGATTGTAATCATTTTTACATAAATTACAAGAAGGGTTCTCCTGGTCTAATATGATCTTAATTCTGCTATGGCATCTCACCTTCTAGACTTTATGTCTTCTAGAAGGTCTACATTTTTAAGTAGTCATAATGGCCTCAATTTTTTGTTTGTATTTTTACTTTTTGATGTGTATTGTAAAGAAGGGAAGGCCTCTGGGTCTTACATGTGTTGTTCTGTGTTTTCAGTGTAATGATTTTAAGAAAATGTTGATATTTGTAACCCAGGTCTGTGTACATGTGTTTGTATAAAATCAGGTTTCGGGCTTCATATTTTGTACTATATTTCTGTGCCAATAGCACATAAGCTTTGATGTCTAGTAGGATAAATGTTATCTCATTATTCGTTTATTTTGAAGTCCTCTTGACGATTCCTGTAGTCTACTGCATGAGTTTTAGGGTCAGTTTTCCCCATAATGTGGATAATCCTGTTGGGTTTGGATTTGGTTTAAATTGATGTAGCAGATTTAGTAGATTAATTTGATAAGAACTGATACTTTTATATTATTCTTTGAAGTTTCTCAACCCACACAAATGACATAGTTTTCTTTTTATTTCAAATCTTTAAAAAAATTTTCTTTAGTCAATTTGTTTTAGGTTTTCCCACATTTTTCTTAGGCATATTCTTAGGTAGTATACAGGTTTTTTTTTTTTTTATCTCTGTGTTGAATAGTATTATTTTTCCTATTATGTTTTCTGTTTGTTGCTTATTGCCATGGAGCAGACAAGTTTGCATACTCAGAATTTCAGTTTTGTTTGTGGCGGTGGTGTGTATGCCCAATGAAATCATATGACTCAGATTCCTTTGAACCACGGTGTACCATGTGACACTGTTTGACCAATGAGATGCAAGCAGAAAGACACTTACATAACAGAGGATGTACTGTACTGTACTGTGCTTTATGACTTCTCCCTTTCCCTTTCTTTCTTGTTCCTGTATAGGCTACAGGGGTAATGACTGGAGCTGGAGTCTTGAAAGAAGAATGAGGACAATCTCAGATACTTTCACCTTGACATTTGTGAGCTGAACTTTATTGTGTGAGGAAAAACATAAACCACTAGTTAAGGGCATGGTTTATTCAGATTTTCTGTTACACTCAAACGTATGCCCAAACAGATACTTGGCATTTCACAAAATTATTGTTTTGTGTTATCTTTTATCTGGCTCCCTTGCTGAACTCCTCTATTACTTCTAGCAATTTACTTCCCTTGAATTTTCAGTGTGTCCTGTACACATCATTACAATTTTTTGTCTTCTTCCTCTTTTAGTTTATGTTATTTTTTGCTTCCCTTATTGCATTGTTTTTGACATTCAGGACAACGTAGAATAGTAATATAGTATTATTAGTACTTTGGTACTTGTGTGTAAATATTTGGTACATACTTCATATATATACATGATATATATAGTTTGCCAATAATGTTGATTATAAAAATGAATTAAATGGTTCTATTGCTAGGTATATGCTCAAGAAATGAAAATATGTTTATATGAAAACTTGCACATGAATTTCATAGAAACGTTATCCATGAAGTAAAAAAGTGGAAACAATCAAATATTCACCATCTTTCAGGTGGATAAATAAAATCTAGGATATCTGTATAAGGAATGTTTCGCTGGTGATACAATGTGAATGAACGTCAAAGTTATGCTAAGTGAGGCAGTTGTCCACAAAAGGTCTATATGTAATGATTCTGGGTATATAAATGTCCCAGTAGGTAAGTCCATAATGACAGGCAGTAGATTAGTGATTGCCAAACAATATGGAGAGAGGAGAATGGAGATTGGCTGCAAATGGGCACAGTTGGTTTTTAGGAGATTTAAAATGTTCTAGAAGCAAGAGGTGTGGGTGCAAATGTAATACTAGCTACTCAAAGACTGAGGCAGGAGGATTACAAGTTTGAGCCCAGCCTAGGTAATTTAGACAGAGCATGTCTCAAAAGTTAAAAAAAATTTTTTTAAAGGGCTAGGGATGCAGCTCAGTGTAGAGTGTCTGGGTTCTATCCCCAGTACAAAAAAAAGAAAAAAATCTGGAAATAGTGATGATGGCTCTCTAATTTGGTTAATTGACTAAAAAATCACTGAATTGAATTGTACGCTTTAAATAGTGAATTTTATGATGAATGAATTATATTTTAGTCAGTGTATTTCCAGCATCCACTGTGATTATCATTTTTTGCCTTTACCTACTATTAATGTAGTAAATATATGGTAGATTTTTCTCACTTTTGCAATCCTAGTATTCATGAAATAAAATCTACTAATTTAATATAAATGCCTTGTTGCTTTCAGTTTACTAAAATATTTATTGGGATTTTTCTATATCATTTCTTATATCGCTATGTCAAAGTTTGTCTATGCAGGCCAGGGATATAGCTCAGCGGCATAAGTGCCTGCCTGGCAAGCACAAGGTCCTGAGTTCAATTTCCAGTACCAAAAAAAAAAAACAACCCAAAACCAAAGTTTATCTATGCTATCATTTTCTCTTTTTTTTGTCGTTTTGAGAAAGGGTCTCTATATGCAGTTTGGGCTGGCCTTGACTCACTTTGTAGCCCAGGCTGGTCTTGAACTCACAACGATCCTCCTGCCTCAGTCTCCTGAGTGCTGGGATTACAGGCGTGTGCCACCACACCCGGTTTATGCTATCATTTTCTGGTTTTGATGTCAGCATCTTGTTTTATAAAATAAATACAGTAGCTTCTGACATATCTATTCTCTAAAAAAATTTGGAATGTAATTATCTGTTCCCAGAAAATTTGGTAGAATTCTTCCATGGAATTCTCTTTGCCTGTAGTCATTTTGAATGATAAACCTTTTGTTTGGGAGTTTCTACATGATTTTTGGCTTAAGTAGATAATTTATACTTCCCTAGAAAATTAATTTCATGTGAATTTTTACATTTCTAAACTGTTTTATGCATATCTTTTTATAATAAAAATTCCTATCTAGTCCCTTTTATTTTTTATATTATTAAATTTCATTTTATTCCTTATATTGTTTAATTTTGTGCTTTTTATTTTAAATCATATTTGACAAAATTTTGTCTTCTTAATTTTACTGAAATAACTTTTATTTTCTGATTTAGGTTTTCTGCTATTAATTTAATTATTTTATTTCATTGGGTCACTTTTATTATTTATAATTAATTTAAAATTTCAGGGCCTGGGGATATAGCTCAGTGGCACAAGTGCCTGCCTAGCAAGCACAAGGTCCTGAGGTCAATTCCCAGTATCAAAACAACAAGAACAAAAGAAATTAAGTATTAGGGCTGGGGATATAGCTCAGTGGCACAAGCACCTACCTGGTAATTGCAAGATCCTGAGTTTGATTCCCAGTACCAAAAAAAAAAAAAAAAAATCCTTAAACTAAAATTTCAATTTTTATTTCAGCCACCAAATTTTTAACAGGTTTGTTTTTTAAAGTTCCAGATGTAGAAACATGTTCCAGACGTATAAGAGTATAAATTTGAGTGTTGGAAGGATGGGTCATTTTTAACTGTTAAATTGTTTTTATATTTTGTGTGTATGCATGTGTGCATGCATACATGCATATATATATGTGTGTGTGTATGTGTGTGTGCATGTGTGTATTATTCAGTTCATGTCCTAGCAGGCTGAATAAAAATGAGGGATATGATTTCTGTGTCTCTGTTTATATGTGTGTTAAAGTAATAAAAGTTTGAATAGTACTGGATAAGGACATTATCAGCAACCTACAAACATCTGATGATCATATTTAGTATAATTCTTGTTCCCTTCACCCTAAAGGTAACTGGAAATGAGAATCATTTCTCTGCTTTTTTATAGTTTTAATACTTGTATTTTTACCCTTACATAATATAGTGAAGTTTTACCTGTTTTTGAGCTTCATTTATTTTTTTTTTTTTTTTTTTTTTTTTTTTTTTTTTTTCTCCGGTACCGGGAACCGAACTCATGACCTTGCGCTTGCCAGGCAGGCCTTTTGCCAGTGAGCTAAATCCCCAGCCCTAGCTTCATTTATTCTTTAAGCATCTCACTTCTTTTACCCCAAATTGTTATGAGATTTTCCCAAGAAGTTGGGCATAAATACACTTTATTTTCATTATTGTATAGAATTATATTGTGTGGTAATGTGATTATTTATTTTGTTACAGACATTTTAGTGGCTATAAAGTGGTATTTCATTGTAGTTTTGATTGTATTTCTTTAATGAACAATAATCATGAATATTTTCTCATGGCCTTATTTCCCATCCATATATTTTCTTTTCATGCAATATCTATCCATATCTTCAGACTTTTTGAAGCTATTGGATCATGTTATTATTTTTTGTTAGTGTACTGTGTATGTATTTTAGATACAAATCCTTTATCAGACACATGATTAAGAAACCTTTTCTTCTAGTATGCTTCTTTCAGTATTCTTCCTTATATTCAGTATTCTTTCTTATACTTCTTTCCAGTATTCTTCCTTTCATTTTCTTAATGAAGAACAAAAAGATTTCAGTTTCAGTGGAGCTCAGCCTATCAGTCTATTTTTACATGCCATAATTTAAATGCCATATCTTCAAAATCTTTCCTACCGTAAAATCACAAAGATTTTTCCTCAGGATATTTTATGTTTATGGTTTTCATATGTATTTCTGCATTTCATTTCAAGTTAGTTTTTGTGTACGGTGTGAGTAGGTTTGCTTTAACACAAAGTTGTCTGCTTCAGTGTTGAATTACCTTGGTAACTTTGTTGGAATCTTTAGTGATTTTTCTGTTTTAAAATGGGAATTATCTGCTTTTCAAGTGCTTAATATATTTGTGTATTTAAAACTTACAGAAGCACAAAAGAATTCCTTATGCCTCTGTCCTCAGCTGCTCAGTTCTCCTCTTCATGGTCAAACATGGTTACCAGATTTTGTGGCTTTCAAGATGCATTTTATTCATGTATGAACAAATACATATATTCTTTTTCCTCACTGATGTGACTCCATTTTTGTGAATGTTTTAGATTGCTGGTTTTTAACCTTTTGTTTTCATTATTGCCCACTGAAGGGAAAAAAATAAATCAAATCAATTAATAAAACAACTTAGCTAAAACTAAGTTTAATTTCTTTAGAAAGAGAAATGTAATATTAAGGACTACAATTAAATTAAATTTAAATTATCTTTTTAGGGAGAAATTAAATGGGTTGCAACAACATTTTTCAGGAAAATTTGAACTTAGGGTATGGGTAGGGCATAAACTATTGTAATAGCTAGATTTTTTTGCCCTTCTAAATCAATTTTTCACCTCTTTAGGGATAATATGACTTTGAAAATATGTATGTTAGATATATAAAAAACATTTGTTTCCATATTGTTAGTTACAAAGTTTTATATTTCTCTTTCCAGGTGAGCTTGTTACTTGTGTTATTCTAAACATACATATATTTACTTTTGTCTACTTGATTTTTCAGGTAGATATAAGTTAAAAATTGTCCACTATGATTGTTTGCAGATATATTATATTTTGGTATGTACACCTCAAAATATTTGCTCACCCCATAGAAATTTGTGACTATTTTACCTCTCTGGAGGATTGTAGCTTTTAAAAATAAGGTGTGAACCATCCCTCCTTCTTTTGGCACTGTTTTGCCTTCAATTCTATTTCATCTAATGTCAATAATTGCTTGTATTTTTTGGTAGCACACATAGGAGTTATCTTTTCCCCTACTTTTATTTTCAACCTTTCTGAGTTACTTTATTTTGCATCTGACTTTTAAAAACCAAGCAACTATTGAAAAAATCCATTATGGAGCTACTTTCAAGGAGTGGGTAAGTTTTAGAGCAGCAAATTGGCTGGCATGCCTTTTATGGTATGCACAGTGTGATATTTAATATCAATTTCACTAGCCAGATGTTATTTTATATAATTTTTGGCAAGTCACTTAACCTTTTTAGGACTCAATTTGTTTGCTAAAGGCAGAATAATTATAATTTTCTACCATATCACAGGATTAGTATAGTTAGTGAATAATATATGTCAAACATTTAGTGTAGTACCTGGCAGTATAGATTATATTTAATGCATACTGTCTAGTATCACTGTGTTTGAATAATGTAAAAGGGCTTTATCCTGTGAGTGCCAGGATATCACTGGAGTGTTTTGTATAAGGAACTGACCTTAAGATTTGCTTTCAGTGTAATTGGATTGGCAGCAAGGAAGATAGATTAGAAGAGTGAAACAGAGAAGAAGAACCTACTTAAACAGTTGTTGTGCTATTTTAAGGAAGAATTAAGGACCTGAACTAAGTCAGTAGCTTTTGGAAAAGGAAAGAGAGGATAAAATCAAAAGATATTTAGATTGTAGACTTGGCTGCCCTTGCTCTTTTAAAATAAAAATAATTTTAGACATTCAGGAACTACCTAAATTGGTTCTACCCCAAGATAATGGGAAATAAACAGAATTTCTTGAAGTTAGAGGTAAAATTTTTCATGGAAAGGAAACAATTGGGAAGAAACAGATAAAAGATAAAGGTATTTCTTTTGGATAGAGAACTGCAATAGTAGAGTACCTAGTATAAGTAAGCAAATTTCCAGGAACAAC
This sequence comes from Chinchilla lanigera, assembly GCF_000276665.1. NCBI lineage: Eukaryota > Metazoa > Chordata > Mammalia > Rodentia > Chinchillidae > Chinchilla > Chinchilla lanigera. Next base: position 6,750,279 of record NW_004955467.1, on the reverse strand, counting down.
AAGCTTTTGCTGCATGAACACATTTTAAAAAATATGATATTTAAACAACATAAGATTAATGAAAACAAGTAAATCAGTAGAACATAAGGTCCAGAAATGGGCTCTTCTATGTAGACAAGTTAGTATGTGATAAAGGTGGCATTCCAAACCACTAAGGGAAAGGAAAGGCAATTCATTGAATGGGGTTGAAGATTAAAATTTGAAAATAAAAATTACTTTCTCAACTGACACCATTTGTAAAAGTAAATTATAGGAGAATTGAAGTTTTAGAAAAACAAACAAACTATAAATGTAAGTGATGAAAATATAGGGGAATATGTTTATCTCCTAGGGGTAGGAAACATCTTTAATAAGACAAAAAGACCATACATAAAAATTTAGAACTCTTCCACAAGTTAGAAACAAGCTCCATAGACAATTTAAAGATAAATGGCAGACTAGGGAGAATTATTAGCTACATATATTACAAAGAAATTGCATTCAGTTACATTCAGAAGTGAATTAAAAGAAAGGGAGATATATACAAATGGCAAAAATAGCTGAAAGATACATAATTCATGGAAGAGACTGTACAAGCAGGCAGTAAATATATGAATATACACTCAACCCCAGGAAGTGCAAGGTTAAATAACATAGAAAAGTAGCAGATTTAATCCATCAAGTTGGCAAAAGAAATTGATAGTAGCAAATTAGTTGGTGTGGGAAAGTGGATGCTGTCATATGCTGTGTGTAAATGCCTACATTTTCCAGGGTAAGTTTTTTGCTTCTTTTAAATTTAAAATTGCAATAATTTCACTTCTTACACTCTTTCCTACAGAAGCACATGAAATAGGACAATACGTTTAAGGTTGTGCATTTAGTGTTTCTTTTAATAGTGCAATTTTGGAAACTAACTGTCCATTCAGTTACCTTGTAGTTTAATTCAGCGACCACCTGTTAAACGCTGGTGCTCTGATGATCTGGTCAATGGTTGGAACTTGACACTTTAATCTGAGATTTGGATGGGCTTAATGCATTTTCCACTGGTTCTCTTTGAGATGTAATAGTGAACACTGAAAGCCTTGTTTTAAGTAGCAATAAACAATGTAAGTAAGAAGTTTCAACTAGTAATATTAAAACTAAGTAGTGAGGTATTTGCTAATGCCTAATTATTGTAATATTTTTAACCTATGTCCAATCTGTAGATATCTCTCAGACAAGTTGTGTAATAGCTCACTTCTTTTAAGTTAAAGACTGCTGTGATCTGGCATATATCCCTGGTCCTTGCTCTTCTTGCTGATATCCACTTACTGTTAAGCCCAGAGCAAGAATTGAGTTTCCGTCTCTAATGATCCTTCTGTTCTGAAAGTCACTACCAGGAGTTAGCTTGTAATTCCTGAAATTCCCTCTGTCCTGAGTTCCTCTGTTTTCTTCCTCCAGTGAGTAAAGCGGAAGAATTAAGCCACTTTAGATATCTCTACTTTTTCTAGTGTGAAACCTTGTAATTGTCATTAACCAAAGGAAAAAACTTTCCTTTCACATGAACCATGCAAAAGAGGAATACTACTTAGATCCATCTATGTTGTCACATGTATCAGTAATTGATTTCTTTTTATTGGGGAGAATATTCCATATTGGGAATATACCATATTTTGTTCACCTACTGTACTGCAGATAGGTATTTTTCTTATCTTTTTGTGGAAGTATTTCCTTTCTCTTGGTTAAATAACAAGGGGTGGAATCATTAGATGAAGAGGTAGATATATATTTGGTTTATAAGAAGTGACCAATATTTTTAAAAGTTACTTGTACTATTTTACATCACCAGCAATATTGACCAAGGTAATTACTCAGTATCCTTTACAACATTTGCTATTTGTAGTTTCTATAAATTTGGTCATTCTTGTGGATTTATAGTGGAATTTCTATGTGGTTTTGGTCTGTATTTCCCTAGGCCAGTAATGCTGAACATCTCTTAATGTGATTATTAGACCTTCAGATATCTGCTGTATGAGTTTCTTAGACTTTTGCTCATTGTTTATTGAATTGTTTTCTTTTTGGTTTTACTTTGTATGTGTTCTTTACGTAGAAGTCATTTGTTGGCTACCCATATTGCACATACTTTTTCCAGCCCATATCTTGCCATTTTGGGTTCTTAACAGTAACTTTAATTTTAAAGCAGACGATTGTATTATTTTTTCTTCCATATTTCATGCTTATTGTGTTCTGTTTACATTTTTGCCTGAGATCACAAAAGTATTCTGTTTTCCTCTAGGAGATTTATAATCTTAGGATTTATATTTAGGTCTGTTATCCATCTTGAAGTAGTTATGTTATTCTATCTAAGTCATTATTTCCCCCCATATGGACTTTTCTCATTGAATTGCACTGGCAAATATATATGTTTTTTTCCAATTTCCAAACTCTCTATTCCTCTCTATTATATTCTATTGATGTATTTTTCTTTCTTTACATTATTATTAATATTTTCATTGTTGTTATTTTAATATATTGTTAGATAGTTGGGAGCCGCCCGAATTGGAAATTGGTCATGTGTGTGAGGGCAGGACAGAGCCAGAGTGCCTCAAGCGGTCAAGCTACTCAGTCTTGAGAAAAACATCCTGCATGACAGTTGTTAGTGGCTAACAGGGGGAAAGGATTTTTCTTCTGGTCCCTACCCATTGTGTTTCCAAGTCATTTGCCTTTTCAGCTCCAAATCTGCTGCATTCAATGCAAAAGGAAAGCTCCAAAAAACACACTGCCATGCCATTCCTGATGTCCTGAGAATTGGAGGACACCAATAGCTGGTCCATTTTCTGGTCTCCATCTTTCAAAGTCTCTTGTGTTAGGTTTTGTATAAGAGTCATGGACTTAGTAGGAGGAATGGGTAAAAATAAAACTACTTCATCTTCCTAGAAGTGAAAGACATTACTAATTTCTTTGTAGTTCTATTAATTACTAAGAAAGGACTATTAAAACTTCCTCAGAATTAGGACTTAATTTGGGGGTAATACATGTAAAATATCTAGAGTTAGGCATGACACAGATTATGTTCTTATTAGACCTTTTATTCATTCTGCAGACCTTTCTATTCATTTCTTAAACACTTGTAATGTGCTAGGCAATGTCTAACCTAGCAGATATTCAAAGTGAACAAAACAACCTCTACTATTAAATTTACCTCCCATGACAGATATTAAGCAATTGGGTGATTAGTAGTGAAGTGGTGATAAGCACTGTGGTCAGAAAGAAAGCAAACGAAAGAGGAAAGAAGTTCAACTGTCAGGGAAAGGTGAAATGGTTGCCTTTAGCTACGTAACCAGGGAATTCCTTCTCTAAGATGATGTAATTTGCCTAGATTTCTGCAGATCTTAAGGAACAAAATCATACAGATACTGGGTGAAGAGAAACAACTCTTCCTTTACTTTGGCAAAATGACAAATTACTGACCTTATTTTTTGGGACCAATGTCATTTTCATCCATCAGAGTAAGGAGGAAATCCAGGATAGTAGATTATATTCAGGATGCAGAATTAGAAGATCTTGCTCAAATTTTGCTTTATCACTTATTAGTCATGCAACTTTTGATAAGCCATGGTCTTCAGAATGTAGGCTATAAAATACATTATCATCATCAGCTGAAGACTTAATAGAAATGTAAATTTTTTGGCCCTAACCTAGACCTACTGAGTCAGAAACTCTGGCAATCTGTGTTTTAACATAGCCTCCGTGAGGATCCCAAGAATTCAGTCTCTAATCACAGGAGATTTCAATGTAAGATGAAAGGGGAAGTAATGTTTTGGAGTTGTGAGGGTTTTTTCTCTTCTGTATATCTGTTTGGTTATTTGAATGCTTATGAATGGAGTTTGAAAAAAGAGATATTTCCAAGTATCGCTATGGCAATGGTCTCAGAATTTCCTTCCAGTAACTGTGGTTTTTAAGTCCGCAGAACATAGAGAAGCAAAGAAACTGATCTTATTATGAACTCAGAGGTGGCTCTGTTAGTGGCATGATGTCTGACTGGTTACCAAAGACACTAGGGCATAGTCCTCTTGGCCTAGTGTCCTGTGTGCACATTTTAAACAGGTTTATAAATTAGAGGAAAGTCCCTTACCTTTTTCTTTGTTTTGTTTTGTCTCTTTGAGACAGGGTTTCATGTTCCGCGTGGCCTTGAACTCACTTTGTATCCCAGGGTGGCCTTGAACTCGAAGCAGTCCTCCTGAGGGCTGGGATTACCATGTGTGCTGCCATACCCGGCCTCCCGTACTTTTTATAACATTTCAGTCTTCTAGTCTCAATTGCTTTCAATTACAGATTTAGTGCTGTGATCAGGTGGGAGTCAGACCTGAACGGTCTCTATTGTTCCCAATTCAAATTTGTCCATTCTTAGACACAGCTTCCAGCCTCCCCTGTGCATGCATCCTGTTTGCATTCACATATCCAGCACTAGTACATTAGAAACATTTCCTAAAGCTCAGTGATGCTTAATATCAATTTTAGAGCAGGCAAAGAGTGTTAAAAGCATTCTGAGATTATCAAGTGTGGCTTTGTTCTGATAGAGGAGGAAAGAATTCTATAAATCAACCAATCTGTGAAGAAGATGAGTGAGAATATTAACTAGAGAAGCTGTGACCGTACGTGCTTGCTGCTTTAATCAGGCAACCCGGAGTAATTGACCCGTATATAATGGAATTCACTTTCAACTCTCCACATAAGCAGTTATTTAAATAGTTAAGAGACAGAATAATAAAGCAGTTGCTCATTCTTTTTGAGGTCAGCAGGTTAACTCTACAGAGCTTAATTTGATTTGATAATAAATTCCTTCTCTAAGCAGGATATTTCATTAGTCCTCATCATGGCTTAGGTGAAATATTCCTCATAATTATTTCTATCCTCTTTAAATTCTCTTCTCTTGAAGCAAGCTTCTCATTACTAATTAGGATTCCCACTCTAGGGGAAGGGATTTCTCAAAAAGCCTCATTAGAAAAGGATATTCACAACTGTAAAAGAACACATTGGTATTTGTCTGGCTTATTTTTTAGATATCCATGCAATGAAGCCAAATTTTAAGTTTCAAGAGATATCAACAACAACAAAAAATCCCTCTGGTAATGGCTATGATAAAATTTCAGTCATATTCTTTCTGAAATGAATAAATTCTCTTTCTGGTTCCACCTTAAAATATATAAGATAGTGAGAAAAGTCAAGTTCCTTAGTAGCAGAGCGGGGAAAAAAGTTTAGAGGAAAATATTTTTTCCCAAAAGGAAGTGAAATCTGTGACCACAAAGTAAAGCGGATACTTTGAATGCAGTGAAACTGTTTAACCTCTTCAGTGCTTTCCAAGCACTTTCTCTACCCTGGTAGGAGAACCCTTTTTCATCCTGCATTTCTGTTCATTTTCTTCTTGGATCACGCCTGTCTCTTGGGCCATGCCTTCCAGACTATCCTCTCAGCCTCTGTTCTTCCCTGGCCTACTCCGTGCTTCCTCTATACCGCTCTGAGTGCTGTGTCAGTTCTCCTCATGACATTTGACCAGGTTGTTGTTAAGTCCTAAATACTTCAGCACTGCTTTGGAGACCACACCTTTCCTCCACAGGACGGCCTTGGCTTCCATACGCACCTTCATTTTCTGTCTTTGTTTCTGAGGTCCTGTGCTTGCGTGCTCTCCTTAGAATGACCATCTCCTTTTCTGTATCCCATGATCGCTGTCTACTCATCTCTGATCAGCTAGCTCAGTTCCTGTTCAGAAGTCTATCTGGATCTCCCAGATTAGCCGAACACTTTATGTGACTGTCACATTTTGCTTGTATACTTTGGTCAGAGTATATATACTGTACAGTGACTGTTTGAATTGCTGTCTCTCTTACTGGGTTAAACTGCTCAAAGACAGGGAAGACTCTCGTTTCTTTGGTACCTATTTCTATACCAGACACATACTTGGTATTCAATAAAATTGGCTGAATGCAGTTAAGGATGCATTTATCACTGATCCATCCCCTCTGAGCACTTTCTATCACTGGCCTTCTATTAAACTTGGTTTATTACCCTCATTCATTCTCATCATCATCCGGGCACAGTAGGAGTCCAATAAATGTTGAATGAATTAATGACTTCTAATAGCACGACAGAGCTTATAATTAATAGACAAATACATTTTAGATTGCAAAATTCTCTGCAGATTTTATTTCCTCAATATACAGGATAGTGACAAAGAACATCACATTCTGTGCATTTCTTGGTCACCTTGCAGCAGCAGAATGAATTACTCTTCGCTTATGACTTTCGTGTGAACCTCCCGGCTCTTCACACGCAGTTTGTTGACCTGGGACTCAGCAATGTCAGCCCGTTCCTCGGCTTCCTCCAGCTCGTGCTGAATCTTGCGGAACTTGGCGAGGTTGACATTGGATTGTTCCTCCTGAGGACAGAAGTGCATTTGTGCATTTGAGAGAGTGAGAAATTCTGACATTTTCTGATTGTCTTTGCCTTGTTATGAAAGGCTGCTATAGGGTTTGCTTCAAACTCCAATACAAAATGTTTTTTTACGCGGTGCCATACTTTCAGGGCAGAGCTCGCCTATATAAGTATGTGTGTTCACAACCCCCTCAGTCTTTTCCACTTGACTCTTTTTCTTGGCAAAATGAAGATGCTATGGTATCAACAGAGATCAAAGGAACAAGGACCAGATGTGACAAATTTTTAAAAAATAGAAGCAGTGGTAATATTGGGTGCAGAGAACCTTAAAGAAGATTTCAGATTTTACAGTATGAGATAGATAATTGAAAAGAACAAAAAGTCCAGAGGTGGATTCATCATGAAGGTTAAATAAGGTTTAGAATTTATACCCTCATTTCCATAGGCCCCTATGACTGTTAGAGTTTAGAGCGTTCTAGAGAGGGAAATGTGTTGTAGTCAAGAAGCATTTATATGGTGAAATGCTTGGAAAACTGTGTGAAGGGATCTCAGAAGAAATGAACCACAACCTCTAAAGCTCCAGTCATTTGTGGCAATTTTTCTCATTCCAAATGAATATTTCATTTGCTACCTAATTTTGTGTTCACTCTTAAAGAGAGATCCTTATATTCTAGGAAACTCAGGGCTCCACAAAACCTAGATATGCTCCTAAGCTTTTCTTTTTCACTGGAGAGATACTCACAGCTTCTTCAGCTTGTCTCTTGTAAGCTTTCACTTTACTTTGTAGTTTGTCCACCAAGTCTTGCAGCCTGAGAACATTCTTGCGGTCCTCCTCGGTCTGAAAGAGGCAGTAAACAGTGCCATTATTGGAAATGTCTTATTAGTTGCATTTTCTTGACAATCGAAAGCCTGGAAAATATGAAAAGGCCAATCACCTGGTAAGTGAGTTCCTTCACTCTTCTCTCATGTTTACGGAGACCTTTGACAGCCTCAACATTGCGCTTCTGCTCATTTTCAACTTCGTTTTCAAGTTCCCTCACCTGGGAAAAAACAAAAGTGTTGAACAGTTTGGCTTTAAATGGCCACATGAACAGGTTGCAAATGCAGTGAAAGCATGGGTACCCACCCTGGCCTCCAGCTTCTGGATCTGCTTCTTGCCGCCCTTCAGTGCCAGCTGCTCGGCCTCATCCAGACGGTGCTGCAGGTCCTTCACCGTCTGCTCCAGGTTCTTCTTCATCCGCTCCAGGTGGGCGCTGGTGTCCTGCTCCTTCTTCAGCTCCTCGGCCATCATGGCGGCCTGGTTAGCAGAAAACACAGTCAGGTAGGAGCCGTGAGAGCACATCAGGGCTCAGGTTTGCCTACCGCTGCATTCCTGTCTGCTTACATCAGTGATGGCTTTCTTGGCCTTCTCTTCTGCATTGCGGGCTTCCTGGACGATGTCCTCCATCTCTCCCTGGATCTGGGTAATGTCTGTCTCCAGCTTCTTCTTGGTGTTGATTAGGCTGGTGTTCTGTTTCAAATTAACAAAACAGGAAAATCACATTTAATTATAACCACTCACATTGTTATGTGAACTAGCATAACAGACATTAAATTGCTGATTGCAAGAGACTTTTAGGATAAATACAAATCAGAAGTTAATTTTACATTTATGTGTTTTCTCCTTTTTATCCACATACCTGTTTGTAAAACTTCTCATAGATTATTGCAGATAAAATTTAATTTCTAATTCCAAATATACTCAACCACTATCTGTGGCTATTTGTCAACATACAGCAAGACCACTCAAATTTAAAGACATATACTATGTAGTACTGCAAAGTAGATGGAAAAATGGATTAAGTTTTAGCTTTTTTTCATATTGGTTAACTCCATAAGTGCATAAGTAATATCATTATTGGTACAAAAATGAACCGACAATCCTCTTTGTTTTTGCTAAGTGGACAGTATTTGAAATAGTCAATCCTGTCTACTCAAATGAGTAAGAATGATATATATGAATTTAATTTTAAAGTTATTTGTAGTATATCATTTAACATTTCCATCACAGTTTCTTCTACATATCACAACAATAACATATGTTAATTGTAAAAAAAATGCAAATTAGCAAAAAAGAAATGAAAATAATTCATTCTCACTAACCAGAGATAACTATGCAGAACACTCTTAATCATTCTTATGAATAATTCCTATACATTTCTAATAAGACAACGCATCCTATATTATTTTAAAGTCGTTTCTTGACTTATACATTGTGAACATTTTTTTTCATGACAATAAATGTATGCCACAGTTCTGCACATTAGCCACTGGAAGATATGCCACCACTTAGTTAACAGATCCACTCAAAACAATGATTGTGAACTAGCAGTAATGATAGCCTCCGTGCATTTGACCCCAAGAGCTTCCTTTTTATATTCTACATGATTAGCTTTGCGTGGCTCTGTGATACATGAACATTACCTGGTGGCTTCTTGTAATTCTCTCCTTTATTTCCTTGTTTACAGCTTAGTGCTTCAAAAGACAAGATGGCTACCAATGTTGTATATATGGTTATTCATAGGTGGTTCTGTGCTTCATTATATATGTTTAAAATTCCAGATTATTTCAAATAAAAATGAGTATGCCAGCCTATAAATACACTGGTAAACCAGCTATATGTTAGGGCATACTTACATTACTCTGCATTTCCCAGAACTCCAGGAAGTGCCAAGATCACTCCCTATTTTATAAACATGCTTATCCTTTCTCCTTGTCCTCAGCCTCAAGGAGTGCAAGCGTTAAACCTAAACCTCACCTGAGTATGCAGGAGCTGCACACGCTCACTGGCATCCAGAAGCTCCTGCTCTGCCACTCTCCTGCTTCTTTCAGTCTGTTCCAGCGATGACCTGAGCTCTTCAATCTCAGCCTGCATCAGGTTAGCTCTGCGTTCAACCATTGCCAGTTGCTCTTTAAGGTCATCTTGGCCTCGGATGGCATCATCCAAATGTAGCTGAGTGTCCTACACAGGAAGAGAAGAGGATTCTTACTCACGTCCCAGTTAAAGTGGACACAAGTTTAGGGTCATGTACACATTTTGATCTTAATAACTTGTAGCCTGGTTAGATAGGAACAATTTACAAATACCTTTAATCACAAAGTTTTGGAAACTTAGGGTAGCACTTCTACTCAAAAGAACACAACGTTTTATTATTTTAGATCTTGCATCATAAAAAATATTATGACTAAATCTACAAATTTAGACCAGGAATGTATTCTTGGAGATCAGCTGGCCCAGTAGTGTTATTTTACATGTTAAGTGAAGTTCAGATAAATGCAGTGCAGTGCAGCTAAACTCTCTTATCGCTCCCTCTGTCTCCCCACCTGTCATTACTTTGCAGTCTCTCGAGATAACAAAGGAAGTTCTGTTCTGGGTCTTCTAGACAGAAATATGCTCATTTTCAGCAGTGTACATAAAATTTGTAACTGATTGTTATATTAGATAATTTATGAGGTATAATCCTCACAAAGTATTAAAATTTGAGTTATACAATGGCATTTAGACTGACACCATGAATGTTTACCCATCCCCGTGTACCTTGAGTATTCCTTGTGTGTTTCTGAAATTCTTTATTGCCTCAGCAGCCTGACGGTTGGCATGGTTCAGCTGGATTTCCATTTCATTGAGGTCTCCCTCCATCTTCTTCTTGATCCTCAGGGCATCATTTCTGCTCCGGATCTCGGCATCCAGTGTGCTCTGCATCGACTCCACAACTCTGAGGTGATTTCTCTTTAGCTGATCAATTTCTTCATCTTTTTCAGCAATTTTTCGGTCAATCTCAGATTTCACTTGATTTAACTCAAGTTGGATGCGAAGGATTTTCCCTTCTTCATGCTCAAGAGATGCCTTAATAAAAGGAGCACGTAGGTTACCTAAAGAACCTTTTCTCTCCCATGTTGTAATGCTTTCTCAAGGATGCATTTTAAAAACTCACAAAATTTTATAATCTTAATTTAGGGTATTAGTTTTGGATTCCCAAAGTATAACTGAACATTATTCATAGAATTTTATCAATTACCCAAAGCTTGCAGCATGGTAGACCTCAGGTGCTATGATTTCTTCAATTTGTTTGTAATGTATAGGTGAACAAACAAAATGTGTACCTCGGCTTCCTCTAGGGCAGCCTGCAGTTCACTCTTTTCTTGATCAATTTGTTTCTTGATTTTCTCCAGCTCATGGATATGCTTTCCACCTTCTGCAATTTGCTCAGTCAGGTCAGAAATCTCCTCTGTAATTTAACAATAAAATAGCTAAGTTCAATTGAGAAGAATGAAAAATTGAAAAGATCTTTCCCTACAATTTTTGAAATAGAATGATTCCAATGACTCACGCTGTAAGTTCTTATTTTCTCTCTTGAGTGTTTCAAGTTGATCCAGGGACTCCTCATAGGCGTTCTTCACCTTGAACAGCTCAGTACTGAGAGAGCGGGACTCCTTCTGGGAGGCCTCCAGTTCAGCCTGAGTTTCCTCATATTTCTGCTTCCACTCTGCCAGAACCTGGAAGCACATCAATAGTTAGCCACTGAAAATGAGAATGATGCTGCTTTCCCCCTAGGTCATTGTGAGTCACCTTGTCAAAGTTCCTTTGCTTCTTATCCAGAGCTGCACAGGCAGCATTAGATCTCTCCACGTCAATCATGAGGTCCTCCACTTCATTCTGGAGCCTCTGCTTCGTCTTTTCAAGAGAAGCACACTTGGCATTCACAGCTTCTACGTGCTCCTCAGCATCCTGCAGACGCTGAGCCAGCTTCTTCCTGAAAAATTGGTCAGTGACCAATTGTTGAGTGACCAAGTATACCAGAATGAAGTTCAAAAATCAAAGTTACCAGAATGAAGTTCAAAAATCTGCTCACTAGGAAACCGTATTTTTCCCCAAAATTTTTACCCTTACAAGTTTTTCTAAAATAGCTTCTTACTAGTCACTTTATCTCTAGCAGGATTATGTTCTTCCTGGTGAGTTCTCATCTCTCTCAGGTATTGTTAAGCACACTTATAAAGGGGGCAGCCCAAGAGTAAGCATTTAAACTGAGGGAGAAAATTGAAAATGTGGTGGTGGGAAAACAGTGGGAACTATGAACAGGAAGCATTACATTAAAGAATAGGACTCTTAGACACTTTCCAGTGTGGCCCTCTTTGCTGTACCCAAAATGACATGGTCAACATTGTACAGCTACTGAGTCACTCTCTGGACTAGGTATCTCCCAGAAAATAAGTATTACTGCATTAACATATTTTCCAAATAGCCTCTGCAGTCTTACTTACTGTTTTCTTCACCAACCCACTCAACTGAGCACTCATTTTGAATGCTTCCTCTGCAAACCCCTTCCAGACCTTCCCACTTGGTATAATTCTAACTGAGATTCAGTGAAATTGGGGAAGGCTAAGAATTTGATTTTTTTTCCTTCTATGTGTAAATCCTATGAGCTTTATTCCACAAACTTTATGTGTAATTTGTGAATAAGTCTATTGATACTCATGTATGATAATCTTTTTTCCAAACATTCAATACTAGCTAAGAAAGAATTATTTTCATTACAGTATTAATAAATGTACCAAATAACTGAGTATCTCTATTTTTTCCTTCTGTTAAAAGGAATTGGTCCTACTTAATTTATAGACTAAATAACACATTTTCATGGAAAGAAATGCAGGGTGTTTCTGTATTAGAATGTGGAAAGGTCCTGTCTTGTCCAGTTCTCCAGTGGGCATACACTGAGCTATAAGGAGAATATGGTGGAGTTGGTGGAATTAGTGGAATATGGTGGAACATGGTGAAATATGGTGGAATTGGTGGAATATGGTGGAACCACCTACAATAAAACAGACTGAAATTCTTCATCTATCCCCATGCCTGGAATAATGTCCTTCTCTGCTTTTTCTTTACTGTTTTTACTTTCGTTTCTTTCTGCTTTATCATGAAAACCCCATACTTGGCCTCCTCCAGCTCCTCTGTGCGCTGGATGGCGTCCGTCTCATATTTGGTCCTCCATTGGGAAACCTCGCTATTGGCCTTGGACATGGCCCTTTGCAGCTCGGCCTTGGCTTCCTGCTCCTCCTCATACTGTTCCCTCAGCAGATCACAGTCATGGCGGGCTGACTGTAGGGCATGTGCCAGGGCATTCTTAGCCTAGACCAGCAAAAAATGTATAATGAAAGTTTATGTTCCAATCATCCATTTTCTCTATGTGAAGTTCAGTAGTATGCCATGTCACACACTTCAGGTGACTGAAAGTATCAACTGGAGGTGTCTCACCTTCGACTCCTCTTCTAGCTGCCTCTTTAATTCCTCAATCTGTTGTGTAAATGCTTGCTTGCCTCGGGTTAGCTGAGAAACCATAGCATCTTTTTCATCTAGCTGTCTTGAAAACTCACCTGTAGAACAAAAAACACAAGTGATTTAGTTCTGCTCTTTAGGTGAAGAAAAATTTGAAGGATAGAATGAGAACCCCCTTATCTGAGCAACTTTGTTGAAGATACCAATATGCAATATAACAACCACTATTAATCCCTATCATTTGGTTTGAAACCTTGTATCATTTTTAATGTCCTTGCTTTGTTTTGTTTGTATTTTGCTACTGTTCTTTTTGTGTTTTTACTACTCTCTTTAAAATAAAAAAAAAATTTAAAAAACAAAGGTCAAACAAAAAAAAAAGAATGAGAACCCCTTTATTTTATATGATGGAAGGAAGTTTCAGTGCTTTGAGAAGGTTATTCTTTTTCTAAACTGCATGAGTTTTCCTTCATATTTTAGTCTTTGTTTTGTTTTGTTTTGTTTTGTTTTTGAGACAAGGTCTTGCTATGTAGTTCAGGCTGGCCTAGAATCACTATGTTGAACTTGCAGCAATCCCCCTGCCTCGACCTCCCAATTACTGGGATTATAGGAGTGTGCCACCACATCCGGTGGCTTTGGTATTTTTTTTTTTTTTTTTTTTGAGTAATGCCAAGCCAAAAAAACCTCGTATTCAGAGAGCTTAATTTTTTCCTCCAGTTACAACTTATGATCATTGCTTCTTACCATTTCATAGTAAAAAGATGAAGGAGTAATCAAGAAACAATCAATGGGTGTCTACTGCCTGGAAAATGATCTGTGTTTTGTGGATGGAGGCTCGCCTTTCATTCCTCATCTCTCTGAAGGCTACAGACACTCAGTGACTGACCTGATTCTGTGTGTAAACGCGCCTTCTGGGCTGACAGCTCATTTATTAAGCGTTGATGTTCCTCTTCCTTGGTTTTCACTTCACTAAGCTGGTCCTCTAGGGTGCGGCACATTTTCTCCAGATTCCCCTGTAAGTAGGAAACGGGAAAAGATGATACATTTCTACTCAGAAGGCTGGGATTTGCAGGTCTGTAAGTACCTCTGGAAAGGAACTGAATTTTATTTACTTTTTTATCAAAGCCTTGCATGGAGCCTAGAAATAGTTTGAGACCTAATTTTGACTAAATTAATGAGATCAAAATTAGATTATTTTTCTTTGGAAAACATGAACATCATTTATATCCTTCCTCGTATACGGTATGGCTTTTAGATTAAGTTTTGTAATTGCATTCTTTCATGGAAATGGGAACATCATTTAAAGTGATTTCTATAAATAACATACACAATTTAAGTGATTCAGTTCAATACAGTGCTATCAGGAAAAATGTAATCTTCAGATAACATCTAATTTGGCTATGATTTTTATAATCATATAAAATTTATTTTGAATTATTGCAAATAAAGACAAAAAAGGAGACAATTAAGATGGACCTTGGCTTTGGAGACAGTCTCCATGTTACTAGCAAGGTCATCGATCTCCATCTTCAGCTCGCTCTTCTCCTTCTCCAGCTTCTGCTTGACCCGCTGCAGGTTGTCAATCTGCTCCCCGAGCTCGGCCACACTGTCCGCGTGCTTCTTCCGAAGAGCAGCAGCTGTGGCCTCATGCTGCAGGGTAGACTCCTCCAGGTCCCTGCGCATTTTCTGGAACTCCGCCTCCCGCTTCTTGTTCATCTCAATCTGGGCGGAAGTGGCCCCGCCAGCTTCTTCCAGGCGCTCACTGATCTCCTCCAGTTCTCGCGAGAGATCAGAGCGCTGCTTCTCTGCTTTGGCCCGGGAGGCTCGCTCTGCCTCGATTTCCTCTTCCAGCTCTTCGATGCGGGCCTGGTAGTAAGATGTCAACATTAATGTGAATTCATGGCAGTTTCACTCCCTATAGTGCCCAGAAAAAGTGGAGGTTATGATTTACCTGTAACTCCTTAATCTTCTTTTGTAGCTGCATTCCAAGGGCCTGTTCATCTTCAATCTTGCTTTGCAGATTGCTCATTTCAAACTCTTTCCTAGTAGAGAGCAACATGTTAGCTCATACTCAGTTCTCTTACCAATCTTCCTTACTGTGCGTAACTGAACTTTGTTATAATTTTGGTGTTGAGGAAATGAGTGGTACATGTTTCACAAGTTGATAATGTGCCCTTTTCATTAAATGAAAAAGTCAAAGATACCATTATCATTTTCCCCACATGCCATGAAGTAATATTTCAGAGACACTAAATACACATTCCACCTGCACTGACATACAACAAACAGGTTAGAGCTGAATTATGCCAGACTTACTTTTTGAGTTTCTCATCAAGTTGCTGTTTGTCGTTTTCTATATCCATCGTGGATTCTTGGGCCAGTTTGAGGTCACCTTCCAGTTTCCTCTTGGCTCTTTCTAAGTCCATGCGCAATTTCTTTTCTTGCTCCAGAGACCCTTCGAGCTAAATTTATAATGGATTTTATTTAACTTCTTAAGTACTGAACCTTTGGCCATTAGCCAGATGCTCAGGAAAAATTTAGAAGATAGAACCTTAGAAACTTAGAGCTTTATTATTTACAAAGTCTTATGGACATCACTGAGAGTTTTATGTCGCAATTGTTTATTTCATCCATCCTGGGGGGAGGGGAGGAACATTTAGTTTTTCACACTTACATCATCCACTTGCTGTTCAAGCTTGGTTTTTGCTTTGGTGAGGGTGTTAACTTTGTCCTCCTCTGCCTGCAGGTCATCCAGGGTCTGCTGGTGGGCCTCTTGGAGGGCCTTCTTCTCCTTGGTCAGCTTGGCGATGTTTTCGTCCAGGCCTGCCATCTCCTCTGTGAGGTTTTTCACCTTTGATTTGAATAGATAATAGGCATGCGAATGTTAATGATAACATGTTGTCTTAATGAAAAACACAGTACTATCTTGGACTTTGTCAGCCTGAGATGGAAAATCTAAGCCAGAAGCCAACTTAGGCCTGCATGGCTGAATGAATAAGAGATAAAGGTAAGGAAAAGTAGGTGGAGGTGAAGGCCACAGACATGATATAATTATGACAGTGTTTTCCTTTCATACTCAGTAATTTTAAGATGAAGCTTTGCATTTAAATGCTTCAGTAACACATTAATACTTCTAAATACTCCAAAATTGATCATAATTTGCACCTTATTCTCCGTAGCATGCTTCTCCTTCTCAACCTTGGCCAGTGTCAGCTCAAGGTCATCTATGTCTTTCTTCAGTTCTGAGCACTCATCCTCCAGTTTCCTCTTCTTGGCTGTCAGCTCAGCATTGATCTCTTCCTCATCCTCAGCTCTCTCAGTCACCTCCTTGATTTTGGCTTCAAGTTGGATTTTAGTTTTAATCAGCTGGTCACATCTTTCCTCTGCGTCAGCCAAGCCATCTGCTTCCTATGGCAAAAATTAAACATTTTAATTTGTCTAAACTATATCTGCATACAATAATTTATTAAATGGTGAAAACTTAAATGACAACCGGATTTGTCAACAGATATACCAAATAAATTGCCAACTTTTAAAAAGTGAAGTAGACAAAATGTTAATTATTTTCGAGTAGTGATTAACTATGGTAACATATTTTCTCCAGATAGCCATGGTTGGAAAATCAATCAAAAAAATTAGCCTTTTGGCAAAAATCTACAATTTTGTAGCCTCTGATACTTTTGGAAAAGTCACTTTCTCATTCTAGGACTGTTTTCTCACACTCCAGAGTAAATTAACTTAACCTTTTCTCTGCCCTGGTAAAAAATAATGTAACTTCTATTTCACACACAAAACTATTTACTAAAGAGAGGACAATTTAAGAGAATGTACCATCAAGAAAGGAAAATGTTAAAGGCTATTTTATGACTTCGCATCCTTGTGGCCAAAACAATGTGTGTGTGTGCACAGTGAATCTTAGCATTTTTGAAGGGCAAGCAATCACAAAAAGTGTTTCTCTAAGAAACCTTTTATTTTTTAACCTTACACTAAGAAGGCTTTATACTTAAACCTCAAATTAAGAGAAAATTCCTATATTCAGTCAGAGTGATTAGGGAGTAAACTATGACCGAATTGTGCAATGTGTAACACTCACAGCTTGAACTTGGAGTTGCAGGTCATTTTTCTCTTGCATCAGAGCTACCATCTTTTCCTCCAGTTCTTTCCTTTTTGCCTCTGACTTAGCCAGCTCTTCCTTGGTCTTCTCAAAATCTTCCTTCATGTTGGCCATCTCCTTCTCTGTCTCTGCACTCTTGAGGAGGGGCTTGATCTTGAAATATAGCTTCATCCATGGCCAGTGCTTCACGTTCATGAAAGCACGGACATTGTACTGGATGCAGAAGATGGACTCTCTGTAGGAAAAGGAAAACAGATGCAAATGGAGAAGAATGTGGAAAGTGACCGTCACAACAGAAGCAGTGAATGCACCGAGTTCACCCCTAAAGGAATGCGGAGGAAGACTTGAGCTTTGTTTCTTACCTCCTCTCCATCATCTTCCTGAACTCCACCCTCATCAGGTATCCTCTGCATATGGCTTGAGTGCGTGTGATGAGTTGAGCCAGCTTCTCATCTCGCATCTCCTCTAGAGTTCCCAAGAGGCCAGCTTTGAAGAACACCTTGGCAAAGAACAAGTTAAATGTGTTATTTCCACTCGTGAGAAAGTCCAAAAGTGACAAAGTTATGACAGAAATTTGGGCTACTGGTACCTTAGTGTGACCAAATTTGTACTGGGTATGGTCAATGTCAATAGACCCTAGCAGTTTCTCAGAAGCCTTCTTGCTGTCAATAAATTGACCCTCTGGAATAGCACTGGCATTTAGAACCTTGTATCTGTCAAATTAAAAAGAAAATTAAAGGATGGTCGATTAAATTTTAGAGAACAAGTGCCATTAAAATCAAACCCTGCTTGATGTAAAACATGGGAAGATATGAGACACAAACCTCTGTTTGAAGTCTGCATAAAGGATTCTGCTTGGGAACCCTTTCCTGCAGATGCGGATGCCTTCCAGCACACCGTTGCACCTCAGCTGGTGCAGGACCAGTTCGTGCTCCATGGCACCTGAAAGAATGGTATGCTTTCCATAGAACAGTCCAAAGGGAAATCGCACAAGTGTCATTTGCACAACAGAAGTGTCTTACCAGGAGTTTTAGTTTCATTGGGAATGATACAGCGTACAAAGTGGGGGTGAGTGCTCCTCAGGTTGGTCATCAACTTATTTAAATTCTCCTATAAAACCATATAAGATGTTTTAAAATCACCTGTAGTTACATCTATGTGAGAGTTCCTGTCAATTACCTATAGTTAATTTTGCCCAATTTCATGTTCTAATGAGGTGTCTCTACCAAATCATGATGGCCAAGAGGAATCATACATACAGAGTGCAGATAGGAAATTATCAGTTACACAAAATTGGTTAGCTTTGGCTTATTGTTTTCAAGAACTTCCAGTCAGAGAAAGTTTATTTTGAGACTTTGAGCATATGCAGTTGATGTAATTAAATACAATGAGTTCTTTAATTTTAAAATTTTTTAATTTTTGATTTTTATTCATACACATTTGCAGCATATTATTACTGCACTCTTTGTGGGGAATTGGGACACATATATAACACCTCTCAGGTTTTTTTTTTCCTTTCCCTCCACCTACAGATTTGTTAAAAGAAGGTTTGATTGTTTTGTGAAATTTAATATTAGATTTGTTAGATTTGGGTGGGGCTCAGGGGAAATGCCCCCTTTATTGTAATGCTTGATGTGAAGAGACACACTGTCTTCTTTTTGGTAAATTTTTACCCAAATACTTTTCAGATTTTTTTCAGTTTCCTAGTTTTTTCACTTTTACCTTAAGTGCCTTTAAAAACTTTGAATAATTTTACTTTTATAAAATACAAGTACACCTCTGCAATTCAAGATTATACTGTACCCTGAAGAGAGCAGACACGGTCTGGAAAGAAGAACCCTTCTTCTTGCCACCTTTCTTCCCACCGCCCTCTGAAAAGAAAAAGTTAAAATTATTTTCAGTAGCCTTTGAGATACCATCTGTAGATATCAAGATTTCCACAAGTTCTTTTGGAATTTAAATTTGCACTCATTCCTAGTCTTTCCATGTCTTTCTTCCCTCAGTTGTAGATTAAGGAAATGCAAGCCTTGGCTCACATAACAACAAACTGTGAGCGAAAGGGTAAATGTAGGAAGGACACAAGACTCTCTGACTCCAGATCGGCAATGTCTGTTTCCTGGAGGATGTGCCCAAGAGACAGAGGAATAATGCTGTATCAGCGCACACCTTCACCAGAACAGGCAGAGTTGCACGCTTGGTCCCAGGTAGGCGAGGCTCTGCTCACCTTCAGGGAGAGCCTACTTTGTATTTGCCAGTGCCTTCATCCTCTCTTAGCACCGTGAAGAAAATAAAACCTCAGTTCCCCATGTACATGGACCCTGAGGAGGGATTTTCTCATCTCCAACTGAGCTGTATCTTTGCAGGAAGCAGTATTATTAAGGTGGCAAGAATGAGTTATGTGATCCTGAACAAATCACTTCCTCTCTGTTTTCTCACGGATAAAATGAGACCATGGACTGAATGATCCATACTGCTAACTTCAACTCTGAAAGTCCTAAGACAGTGTAGCATCGTTATTAGAACTACTTCCTTTCATTAGACTTATACTTGTCAGTATTTCCAGGTTAAGTTTTGCTATGGCTGTATTTGTGTCCAATAAACAGTATATTTCTGTTCTGTCTTTATTAGAACATATTGCTGCTATTAAAATTTACCTGCTTCAGCTTGTCCCCCAGCAAAGAGAAAAGCGAGAGTCTTCAGCCCAGACTTCTGGTACAGCCCAACCACTGTCTCATTCAGGGGGTCCTTGTTCTTATCGAGCCAGCCAATTATGTTGTAGTCCACGGTGCCGGCGTAGTGCACCAGCGAGAAGTGGGCCTCGGCCTTGCCTTTGGCGGGCTTGGGCTTCTGGAAGTTGTTGGACTTTCCAAGATGTTGCTCATAAAGCTTGTTCTTGAAGGAGGTGTCTGTTGCCTTGGGGAACATGCACTCCTCTTCCAGGATGGAGAAGATGCCCATTGGCTAAGAACAGGAAGAAGGAATGATAATGATGGGTCACTCAGGCAATTGTGCTACAGTAGTTTATGTAGTTGGTGCAAACCTGAACATGCCACATTTCTGTAGAAGAATTGGAATAGTATATTAAAGGAGCTTGATCCTGCTTTGGTGCTTGTTCTCTGCTATAGCACTAGAATGTGAAAGAATCATGTATCAAGGATTTATGTGATATGTTTGCTAGAAAGATTCAGTTTAAAAAGTCTGTCCATGCCATTTGGCAAACCTTAAGGTTCAGTCCATAAAATTAAATCCTAAAAGTACCATTCCAAAACTAAATTCTTATTACACACACACACACACACACACACACACACACACACACACACATATGAATACTTTCTTATCTGCTGATAGTGTAACTTCGTCCACCTCAAATCTAAACATGACAAAAGTATCAGCAGGAAAGATTATGTCTGGTGACTAAAAATGAACAAACGCCAAGAGAAAAATGTATCTCACGCTGTATCATTAAGCCTCTCTGTACTTTAAGCTGCATTCTCCACCACTATGGAGTTAGTTAAATAATGGTAATTAGGTTTTACTTCCTAAGCAGATTGACTTCTTTCAGTAGCAAATTTGATATAACTGTGCAAATTTCATAAATTCACAAATTATCTCCCAGAAACCATTTTGATGAGCCAGAAACTGAAATAGTAGAGAAGAAAATTAGTACCTTTCTTGGGGCTCTACAATTTTCATGTAGAGATATTATATTTATATAGTATTTTAAAATGTGTCAATTTTCCCAAATTGTACACACCTTGTTTGCTTTTATGTTCTTTCATAGTTTTGTGAATTTTGATTTAATTTTTTGTAGTTTTGTTAAATGGCAATGGCATTTATTTCTTCATTCCCACTACTTAGGGTAGAGTTACACACATACTTTACTGATATCAATAGGTACCCAATAAGCTGTAGTAATTTTGAGAGTGCTCAGTGATTGCTGAAGGGCTATTTTCCAACCTTTAAGACATCTTAATATATTTGCCTTGTTATGCATGAGGATGGTACCTGCTCAGTATACCATTAGGGTTACTGCTGTTAATTTTTATACTCAGAGAATTAGCTGTAATTTCATTCATTTCTCCCATACTTAAAAATCATGTAAGAATAAAAGTAAGTTAAAAATGTGAATCCATTTGTACATGCTATCATTTTCTACAAACTACTGTACTTTATTCTCTAATAACATCACTTAGACAGGCTGGGGATTTAGCTCAGTGGCACAGTGCCTGCCTAGCAAGCGCAAGGTCATGAGTTCTGTTCCTGGTACGGGAAAAAAACAAACAAACAAACAAACAAAAAAAAAACATCACTTAGACCATACTTCACAACTGATAAGAGAACACAAGTATGTCAAGAAACACCACTCCTTGTTTTTTGAGAACTGGGATTGTAACTTGACACAGGAAGGTGGGCAACTTTTCTTTCCTGTCTTGAAGGCTTAAAAAGTCATACAGACCTTCTCAATGAGCTCGATGCAGGCAGCCAGGTCCATCCCGAAGTCGATGAACTCCCACTCGATGCCTTCCTTCTTGTACTCCTCCTGCTCCAGCACGAACATGTGGTGGTTGAAAAACTGTTGCAGCTTCTCGTTGGTGAAGTTGATGCACAGCTGCTCCAGGGTGTTGAACTATAGCAATGAATAAATATGGAGAATAAGTCATAATTTTTAAGTATTTAGTGACTACATTGCAGGTACTAATATTCTGAATTTAAGGAATCTTGATTTATATTTTGATGCACATTTAGATTGTTTTCAAGTATAATTCTAAACAAATTATTGATTTCTCAAATTCTAAGTAATTTCATGAAATCATTTATTTTAGGAAAAATTTTGTTAAGTGAAAACTGTGAAATATTCCCATAAAGTACTTTAACAAAGTATTTCTATACTCATATGATTGGATCCAGGATAGCTTGTGAATATTTTAACATTTCCCGGACCATTGTTTGAGACTTCTAGACTTGAAACAATAGAATTCTCTTTTTATATTTGTATCTATTTATTCACATCTCTTCAAAGACCTGTTTCAAAAGGAATTATAGCTTGTATATTTTATAAAGATTAAATACTCTAAGAAGATTAATCAGATGACCAGTGATTTGTATTTGCTAATTTTCTACTCACATCAAAGATCTCAAAGCCAGCGATGTCCAAGACCCCGATGAAGTACTGCCTGGGCTGCTTGGTGTCCAGCTGCTGGTTGATGCGGGTGACCATCCACAGGAACATCTTCTCGTAGACAGCCTTGGCCAGAGCACCCACTGCATTGTACACCTTCAAGAAGAATAGTGGTTTAGGTTTTTTTTTTTAATTGGACACCATGATGAATTCTTGACTCTTCAATGGTTCAGGTGAATCAGGGAGTTTAAATGCTGTTTACCTGCTGCACAGTCTGGCCTTTGGTGACATACTCATTGCCAACCTTGACCCTGGGGTAGCAGAGGGCTTTGAGCAAGTCAGCAGAGTTCAGACTCTGGAGATAGGCTGCCTTGTCAGCAACTGCATGTGCAAAATGAGAAAGGTGAAACTTACTGTAGCTTACACAATTTAAGACGTTAGTGATGATGATGAAGAAAAGTTTTGCTCAAATAGTAATATGTACAAATATTGTGAAGCCCATTTATTTGCTCATATTGTTCAAAATCATTGCCATTGTTCACCCTCATTTTAATCTCATAAGATGAAAAATCTCATGATAAATTGGAGCTTGGAGAATCAATGCTGTGTTTTTTTTTTTTTTTTTTTTTTTTTTAGACAGGGTCTCGCTTTGTAGGTCAGGTTGGTCCTGAACTCACTATGTAACCCAGGCTGGCCTTAAACTTGTGGCAGACCCCCTGCCTCAGTCTCCCAAGTGCTGGGGATTCCAGGCTGTGTGTGATATTTAAAATATGGCAGAAGTAGACCAGAGATAAGAGTAATTATGGAAACCCTAACCTAGGAATGATAAGGAAATTTGATCTCTAGATTTTCCCCCCAGTGCATGTTAATACACAAGTTATTCACTAGACTAAAATATATTTTAATCAAGTAGTGAATATTGGCTTACAAAAGTTCATTGAATTGTGGAATGGACAGCCATCATAATTCTCCACAAATCTGCTCAATTATGCAAGGCACCTGACAGTGTGTCATTTTCTCTTTTTACTACTTTTGCCCTCCATGAGATAGATCAAAAGAAGTAAAATCATGATCCCTGCCTCTGAAAAGCGCATGGTGTTGGTTCTGTCAGATGAAAGATAACAGTAGAAAGCGATACCTTCAGTGCCATCTGGCTCAGCTTGCTCTTCCCTTTGCTTTTGCTTGAATTTCAGGTTCCCATAATGCATCACGGCCCCGGTGAGCTTGTAAATGGCCACCTTTTCATCAGCAGTGAAACCCAGGATGTCCACAGCACTCTGTCAGAAGAGAAACGTTTACTCACCTCCCAATTATCACCATGGCTGACTTGCTCAGGACATGGGGGACCTGCCTCCCCACTTTTCCCTGATTGTGCCTTGCCTTATATTTGACTAACACCTTGCCAGCTTTGGAAGGCACTCATTTTCTTCACCTCTGTGATCCATGTAGCAACACCAAGAGGCATGCGTTAGGCTTTCTAGTTGAGTCACAAGGGCAGTGAGCATTCCATGTGACTTGTCTGCACTTACTCAACCAAGACTCAGAGCAAGACCCTAAGACCAGGACTTTGCTCATCTCTGTTTCAACCTGCCTTTGCTCCTCAAGATGTGCCCCTTGTGGCCTCTTGTTTATCTTTGCTTCTTGTCTCCAGTGTCCCACATGTCCTCTTTGCTGCTTCTTCTCCTGCTTTCCTAATCTAAAACAACCATAGTCTATCTTCCCACACTCATGGGCATGAGTGATTCAGTCAGAAAGAGAATATAATAGCAGTGGTTCCGAGGGTTTTTTCATAGGTCTCTCTGTTATCAGCTCAGCTCAGCTGACTGGGATGCCTGGGAGTGAGCTGCATCCGGTCACTCAGTGCTCATACAGGGAAGAGACACTTGTGAAAACAACTTTCTTATTTCAGTGAAATACTTTTGTTTTCTGTCTTTATCAGATTTTTATTAACTTAGTTAACCATGCTAAGCTTTGAAAGGCTTATAAATAGGGCAGGCATCAGAGAAGATAGAGGATATGTGTATGTGCCACTCTTATCTCCTAGGACTTACTGCCTTCCCGTTCAAGCTCATTAGGACAACCACTTCACAGAACTTACAGGTTATTACGGAAACCCTGGAGGGAAGTTGATACCTTCTTGAACCCTCCCAGACTAGGGTGTATTTCTCATCTTCATATCATGTTGGACATATGGCTATATTAACAAGTTACAGTAAATAAAGGCACACAAATAGATTATAAACTTTTTGAAAGAAAAAGTAGTTTTGTGAGCAACTTTCCATCCTATTTTGGGGTATGGGGTATTAAAGTTAAAAATATTAAGAATAATAAACGATCATTCAGAAATTCTAAGTCAAATATGTAATACGTACCAAGCTTATGTAAAAGAAAACAAACCAAAAAGTAATTATCTTTTTAAAAAGGAAATAGACAAGGAAAGAATCTGTAGTTTCAAAAAAAAAAAAGATAAAAGCTCATGGAGTCCCCAAAAGAATTTTTTCAGGTAAGTAACCCAGTTTTTCTAATACTGCATAGGAAGGAGAGAGCTATATCATTAGCCCACATTTATTCGAAACAAAGATTGTGTTTACATCTGAGTATAAGGACCTGTGAGAATTTCATTTCCTGTTATTTAAGAAAGTAAAAATACTATGGCTGTTTCCTAGATTCTTAGATGTAGGATACGACCTAAAATAGAAAAAAAGGAGAAATACTGGTGTAGAAATATTGACCAAAAAAATGATCCATAAGATAAGAAAAAAAATAAAGAATGAATTAGGTAAGAATAAAAAGAACAATTAGGTAAGGAATGCCAAAGACATAAAATTTATTAAAAACCTTTAAAGCTTTTAATATATATGGAGAGAATGTTCAAATATTCTGTAATTGTTTTCCAGGGTTCAGAAAGCCTAAAAGATAGTATTGACTATTTATAGTCTTCCTGCAAATACCTTTCACTCCAATAGGGGCAAATGTGTACTGAAAATGCTTTGCTCTGTTCTGCTTTGTGCATACTTACATCTGTGGCCATCAGCTCTTCCTGGTCATCAATGCTGGGCACAGTAATTTCACCTTGACTGACATAGGCAAAGTCGTATGGGTTGGTGGTGATCAGAAGCATTTCTAAACACATGGAAAAGAACAGGGTACAGAGTTACTTCGGCCATCAAAGCATTTCAGAGGGGCCTCATGGGCTGATTTTCTCTTCTTGATAGAGATGAATCAAGAGGCTACTTACCAATAAGCTCTGGTTTTTTGTTGGACATGATTTGATAAAATATGTGATAACTTCTTTCAGCCTTTAGCTGGAAAGTGACCCGGGACTTCTCCAGCAGATCTGAAAAGCCAGATTAAGCACATTTAAATGAAAGAAAAGGCTACTACGAAAAGTGAAGCATTTGAAAATTTCATACTACATAGATGAAAACAAGAGTGTCCAGTATGTATCCCCAAAGAAAAAGATTCTGAATTACCACTATTTCCTAACTTACATGTTTCAATATCTGCAGAAGCCAGTTTGCCTGTGGTACCAAAATGGATCCTGATGAATTTACCCTTGGAAAGGCAAAGAGGGCTGATTAAAAGCCAGAAACTATTTCATTAGCTATGGGCCAAATACCTGGGAAAGAGATAGACACTGCGGGAACACTGATTCTCACATGAAAGGGAAGACCAAAGACTTACAAAGCGAGAGGAGTTGTCATTCCTCACTGTCTTGGCATTGCCGAAGGCCTCCAGTAGGGGGTTGGCGCTGATGATTTGATCTTCAAGGGTCCCCTTAAGGAAAATGATAAAATAGATAAAGAGATTTCAGAAAAATTGGACTAAATATATTAAAATAACTTTTCACTGACTTCTTTCCTTTTCACTTTATGTGTTGGTAGCATTCTGGAACTTTGGATGAGTCTTTATAAGATGAACTCACTCCCTAGGGAGTGAGATGCCACAGGGAGGTGGCCTTGATTTCCCTATATCTCAGGCCCCCTTTTTGCTTCTAATGAATGATTGTGGGAATTCTTGCCAGTTGAACTTCACCTCATTCTTACACACTTCTCCAGGATTTACTGTCCAAATTCTGCCATCATATGTAATTGGTTGCTATGGTTTTGGAGTACCGTGATCACATTGTTAAAAGCTATTACTCCTCCCTTCCTCACATGACTGTCATACCCACCTGCATTTTGCCAGTAGGTGCTTCTTCCTTCTTCTTCTCCCCAGTAATTGCAATTGTTGCAAAGTACTGGATGACACGCTTCGTGTTCACAGTCTTCCCGGCACCGGATTCTCCACTGCAAGACCAATCAGAATTTAAAAACCAGAACATAAGGCAGTATTAACCACTGCAACAATCAAAACTTAACAGGAAGAAAGTCATGAGATGTACATACGTAATCAGGATGGACTGGTTTTCACGATCTGTGAAAGAGAAAGCAAATATAATATAAAACAACATACCAAACACACTTAGCACATACATAAACTCAGTACATACAAACTTGAAATTATCTACTAAAGTTCCCCACTCACAGAAAATAAAAACAATATAAATTGTGGTTTGCTTTTTGTGAGAAACTTTTAAAAATTATCAGGAAAAAGTGTACTCATTGATCAGTGCATTACACTCCCAATACCACTCACATAATAGAATATGGAATGCATTGTTTCACCATTCTATCCATAAGAATAATCAACAAAACACAGATAAATAACAGTTTCATGCCCTATTCAGTCATTTGTTTCATAGTTTAAAATTTTGTCAGATTATTACTGTCCAGTTTGGTTTCCTGTAGTGCTTGTGATAACTCATCACTGTGAAATTTTAAATTTAAAAGTTAGAATTAATGCCTAACTTTTAGTACTTTTGAGTTGGAGTTAGCACAATTAATATGAATTTTGACATAGTCATTTAAGCAAAGTACCCTGTAGTTTTGCAGTGGAAGCATCTTGTTTTGTTTCTCTACTTTTATTATTACTGTTCTTATGTTTGTGCATAATACTTTATTCTCAAAGTACGCAAGTATTCTGCAGTGCTTGTAAAAATTCTAATTATGGATTCACTCACCAGTTAACATAAACTGATAGGCATTGTCGGAGATGGAGAAGATGTGGGGCGGGGCCTCCTGGCGCTTTTTGCCTCTGTAGGCAGCCACCACCTCGGGGTTGTACACCGGCAGCCACTTGTAGGGGTTGACGGTGACACAGAAGAGGCCTGAGTAGGTCTGCGGAATAGCACAAGGTTACTCAGTCTGAAATCACCTCATTATTCTACCTTGCCAATACTGTTCTAAGGGCAGGGTGAGAGGAACCTAAAAATTGTGTTAGTTTCCATGAAACTTAATGGTTTCATTCACTTGTTGTCTTCCTCTGTCATCTGGTACTACACAAAATGCTGCAGTTTCTCAACTATTTAGTTAAGTAGATAGCTTTTCACTTGTGCATTTTCCATTATATTGGCATTTACAGCACTAACCAAATAAATGTTTTTAACAGAAACTTGCAATAGCAAAATCTGAAAATGAAGGCCTTAATTTGTTTCAGCAAACAAGAAGTTCATGGAGTTGGTGAAACACAGTGCCACAGGGAAGACTCACGTAGATCATCCAGGCTGCGTAACGCTCTTTGAGGTTGTACAGCACCGCAGGCTCATGCAGGTGAGTCATCATGGCCATGTCCTCGATCTTGTCATACTTGGGAGGATTCATGGAAAAGACCTGGTCTTCCTTAACTGTGAGAGTCTGTTGAAAAGAAAAGGAAGGATCCAGTGGGTGCCAATTAAGTAGTAGAAAGGATCAATTATATGGCCCTCCCACCCCCTTTCTTTCACTTACAGCTCCACCTTCAGTCTTGACTGTCACCTTCCCCCCTTCCCTGCTCTGCACTGTTGATTTCACATAGGACTCTTTCGGCTCCACCACGAAGACAGATGTCTTGGCATCGAAAGGCTTGTTCTGAGCCTCAATGCGCTCCTTTTCAGACTTCCGGAGGTAAGGAGCAGCCTCCCCAAAAACGGCCATGTCAGCGTCAGAACTCATGGCTGCAGGTTATTGGTGGCAGTCTAGGCGCACCTAGGGGAAGAAGCAGAGCCAGACGACGGCTGAGGGGTGGGCGCAGAGTCGTCCTGTTGGCTCCATGAACCACGCTTGTTGGCTCCATGGATCACACCCGTGTGTTGTGTCAAGATGCGAAAGGACCCCAGGGACTTGAACGCCAGGTATTGGTAGCTTAGCTGTTGTGACATTTAAGCCTTCATTCTTTCCTCTCTGTGGCAGCGACATGGGAGGGGCTGATGAGGTTCACCCCGCAATGTTTGCTTTGCGCCGAGTGTGCTCAGAATCTGTGCTTCTCTCCTTTCTTTTTTCCATTAAATTTGGATGTGAAAAGATGCCTGGATGCTTTCAGGGCATAAGTTCATGCTGAGAACACCTAGCTAACTCAAATAAGTTCCTAGTTACTGATGTGTACCTGGTAAGTAACAGGTAAAGAAAGTACAATGAAAGCTGAGAATCCAAAAATGATTTTGTCCCAAGTCAAAATTTAGTTTTTTTTCATCATTTTTTACATTGTTGAAAGTCTGCAGTATTTTCTAAACAAAAAATAACTTGAAATTATTCTTGGAGGGAAACAGCATCTAAATTTTTAATAAAGCTTCACAATAATTTCAGATTTTCAGTGAATATTTATTTCTCTGAGTTTTGTTGGATTCTAGTGTACGACTGTTTAAAAAAATCTGATTCTTAATGTTTCTGGTTCATATAGCTGTATCTTTTCTGCTCCCTTTCTTTTCTAAAAATATCAATCTTTTAAATAGCTCTTGTGAAACTGATAGCCAGTATAAAGTTTCAAGCCAAAATGCAGTTAGTTTTTTCCCACTGACAAGTTAATTACAAGCAAATAGAAGAAGTCCTTCAGCTGTGATCAGAGTAAAAGAGGTTGACTTCTGTGGAGTGAAGGAGAAGGTTTGTAGAAAGCAGTGTCTTGAGGCAGTTGTGGTGTTGCATGCCTGTAATTCCTGCACTCTGGGAGATGGGAGCAGGAGGTCGAGACGGGACCCTCACCTGGGTTAACTTAGCAACATTCAAGAAATAAAAAGGGTTGGGGATATAGCTTAGCGTAAAGGCCCACGTTCAATCCCCATTACACAAGAGAAAAAAAACCCCAAGGTGTCTTGGTCATCAATAGCAATGACAATGACAATAATAGCCTCAACTTTTTGTAGACTTTGCAGAAAGGATCTTGGTTTTCCATCATATTAAACTTCCTCTCAACTTAAAATGCTGGATGTGGAATTTGCCATATACTGTAGCTCAAAATCAATTTTAAAAGTGTCTCTTGATGATACAGTGAAATTTAGATAAATTTTCAGGGGAGAGATAATAGAACATTAACATTAGAATGTTTTCTTCAAAAGAAAAATGCTATTGTATTACTTTTTTTTTTGGTACTGGGAATTGAACTCAGGACCTTGTGCTTGCCAGGCAGGCACTATGCCACTGAGCTACCTCCCCAGCTTTGTTTCTATATATATTTCTACCTGAAGCAGTGTTGAGTTAATAATGCACTACTAGACGTAATGCAGTACGTCTATGAAAACACGGAAAAGATGTCCCTCTAATGTCTTAGGTCAGTTGTTTCCCACTTTATGGGTCACAAACTTCCATAGAGCCTCAAATTTATTGGAGAGAGTCCGTGTCCACCCTCATAATTATTTCAAGTTTGAACAAGCAACATTTCCAAATAAATGTTTTTTTTTTCTAAATGAATCTAAGGACTGTATTGAATATAAACTTATTTAAAATAATCATAAATGCATAATGAGTCTCTCTCTCTCCTCCTCTCTGTTCTTGAGAGTGAGGTTTTAAGTGCTTTGATTCCATGGCCGGGTGTGGAAAACCAGGGACTTAGATTACAGACAGGAAAAACCGGAAGGACCTTATCAGTCATCTAGCATCTAGCCTCCTCATTTCACTGATGAAGACACAAAATCTCTGAAAGGTGAAGGGTCAGTCACTGTTGCAGAGGCGGTAAGAAGCAGTGATCAGACAAGAGCTCTGTTCTCCTAAATCCAGGGCCAGTGTTAATACTACTACTTTGTGTTTGAGACCCATACAAGCTAACTGTTTTGATTCAAACAAGCAGATTTAGGGAAAACTGGCACCTACAGTG
The DNA here is from genome assembly GCF_000276665.1 of Chinchilla lanigera. Classification (NCBI taxonomy): domain Eukaryota; kingdom Metazoa; phylum Chordata; class Mammalia; order Rodentia; family Chinchillidae; genus Chinchilla; species Chinchilla lanigera. Next base: position 6,720,180 of record NW_004955467.1, on the reverse strand, counting down.
GCACCTAGAAGTTTTCACTTCCAGATCAACACATTATTTTTACCACGTGGTCTTTTTTACTGGCTTAACTGGACTAGTAAGTCAGTTAACTGTGATGGTTATATTTTTTTGAAGTTGTCACAACGTGTGAAAGAAAAGTTTCATTAAATTTTTGTTTGGTTAAATGGCCTGAAAAGTCGAATCTTAAGTCCTTTTTAAAGAACAACTATTCTTTTTATCTTATTCTCAATGCTAGCCAGGAAATTAAATGGCAGCTCAGTATGATGTAGCAGTATAGAAATACCTTTGTTCTTTAGCGTGTAATAATAAAGTCCTCTTACCTCTTATGTTACCAGGTGAAGAAGGTGGCAGGCTCAAAGCAGACAACTACTGTTGGAAGAAAAAACAGAAAATGCAGGATTTTTTTTCCATTTACTCACAAAATATTAGTAATTATATGGTGTATAATGACATCCTTAGGAATGTTGGAAAGAAAATTAAAATTTGGGAACTAAGAATCATTGCCCATAAATGAGTAAGTGCTACATTGGGAATGCACAATTAGTCAAGTGTTCCTCCACTATACATACCTTTAGGGATTTTGAGGAAGGACAGGACAGAGGCATCTGGACTCTACTTTTATAGAGACCATTCTGCAAACACAGCAGCCACCTCAGCTGTCTTAGCTGGGAACCTACTTGGCAAAATCTGTTTTGGCATTCTCTTTGCACAATATTCACTGACTGTGGCTGTGAATGGATATAATTAGAAATATTTCTTGTCACCTATAAATAAATTGACAGAGGATGATCTAGGGTTCTTTATAGGCATTTGATAGCGGATGAGGATTCAGGGCTTCTGAGGCTGTTTCTCCAGCTTGGCTGTTGCATCATTCATCACAGAATTCAAAGCCAGGTTCCCACTTACTCTCCTCCTATAAAGCTGGTCAGACAGGATAAGCCTCACACGAAGAGTTTAGGACTAATTCATTTGTTAGTGCTTTGGGCCATCAGGAGTGTGGAATGAATTTTAGATCTCACAGTAGGAATGGAAGCAGTGAGTGATAGGTATTAAGACAGAAAATTTCTAGCCAAGGTCTAGATTTTAATAGGACTGCTGATAGATTCTTTTAAAGTCTGGAAGTCTGAAACGTGAAGGAGAAAGTGAATTCTAAGATTAGACAGTATTGATAGGACAGTGGGGGATGCCTAAGGGATTTAGAATAGATATAAACACTTCTGTTCCTTTTCTGGAGGACTTACCATGGATATCTCCAGCTTGTTTATTTTCACCGAGGGGACAACAGGATGGTGTGTGATGTTCCATGCATCTTTCTACTGCATAATGGAGGGAGACCCAAGCATGCATTCCTAGGCCCTGTGCACACTCTCATGACTAGCTGTAGCTATAATGAGGTGGGTATAATATATTTTTATTCAAGCTGGGAGGAAAGATATGCCACCCACAAAACTTTCCCTGTGAACTAACAAGATGGGTGGGCTATCACAAGCCCAGAATACTCATAAATTGTGTTTGGTAATTTTTTCAGATACACAGCTGTTGCTGAGTATAACAGGACATAGACCTACTCTAAGTGTATCCCTAAGATCTGGCATGATATTTTCAAATATCATCTGCTGGCTTAAACTACTGATTAATGAGATCACTATTCTTAAAATCTTATTGACTTAGAATTTATCTTTAATACTTTGGCAGATTGAATCTTCTATGCTTTTTAAAATTCCTTTTGATGCAATGCTATAGAACTAGTGTTAGCCCTTTTTTAAAATATTCATGGAAATGACTCATAGAAGTCTAGCAACTTATCTCAATCATTAGGGGCTAAATCAGAAAGAAATGTGTTCTGACTTTTCTTTTACTTTTAGAATTCATTTATTTTTTTTTCTTTTGGAACTTGATAATCTGAACTACAAATGTAATAACTGTTTAGTAAGCACATTTACTACATTTGGAACTGGAAGATAAAGGCAGAAAATGCAAATGAGACCAAAACAGACAGAAAGAGTTTTAGGAATATAGTTAATGAGGACTCTCTACCTAAAATCAGAACTTTGATCAGTTACAGACAGACTGATCTTTGAGATCTTAAGAGCTCTGTAGACAATAACATTCTAATGGCAACTAGCATGGACCACCAGGAGTAGACGGGAGGCCCAAGGCAGCTTTGACAGGGACAGAGAAGTAACGCTGGGCGAGGAAGGAGTTGTTTCTCTTAGACATACTTCTCTAAGTATTGTCTACTATAAAAACACTGGAAATGAACACCACACCTTCATGGATTTGTGTGCTTCTTTATGCTTAGATAAGAGACGGAAGCACGGCCCCAGTCTAACTGAGGAGAGTTATTTTGGATACTGTGTTTCAAGAGTCTGAACAAAAGCTTCTCTCTAGCATTTTCCCCCTATTCTGCTCATATATGTATTAGGTTCCTGAAATCTTTGTACTTTTTTTTCTATTAAAAATATATATCTAGTGAAAATCTAATTCTACGTTCACCTTGCAGGGTTGTGTAAATTAAATTACTCATATAAACGTATTGTAGATTATTACACACATATATGAGTTTTTACATAATATAGTCTAGTTCATACAGAGTGTATGTAAAATGTTTAGGACGTTGTCACTAGGGGGCGCTGAAACAAACATTTCTTAATGACGGATGAAGGTCACAATGGCAGGCTGACTCTTCTGAATATACTCTGGGAGGTTAAGTGGTAGTAAAGAGCTGAACATAGGTAGTGGTTAAGAAATGTCCAATAAACAAGATTATTCTCTTTGCTGTTAATTCTTTTCATATATAAATTATGATGAAAAAATAAATAAAGCTGAGATCTAGGCTGGAGATGCTACATCCTGGCTTGTGTGGTGCCCAGCATGGCCGCATATCAATAAAAGCCCTTGAAATTCAGCAAGTCAAATTGGTGTTTGCTTTCTTTTAAGTTTCTCCAAGACTTTAAAGGACCATCAGTCTAAAAAGTGGTTGTAGAATCATTTTTATGTCAACTGTTTACTGTACTTTACATAGTTCTTGCTTTGATCATGGGGGAATAGTCAGTCATTCACTCACTTGTTTATTCAGAACGTTCATGTTAACAGTCCACGGTGTGTCAGCTACTGTTCTAGCCCAGGGGATGCCTCAGGAACCAGCACAGCTGATGTCTCATGGCAGTTTCAGCCAACAGGGGTGGATGCACCCAAGGAAATGAGTAAACTTAGAATATATCAGAGAGTACTAAGTACTGAAAAGAACAACAAAGTAGAATAAGAGGAGAGGGGAGGGGAGGGGAATGAATAATCCACAAAGGTGGATGATCTGAGTGGGCTTCTGTAGTAAAGTGACATTTGAGGAGAAGTGTGAGATGTAGATAACTAGAACAAGAAAATTCCAGATAGAGGGAACAAGTAGTGAAAAGGTTCTAAGATAGGAGTAAACCTGAAATGTTCAATCTGTGACAGCGTGGGTGCACGTGGAGGATGTCATGTTAATGAAATAAAACAGGCACAGGAAGACAAGCATTACATGACCTCATTTGTTTATAAATGGAGTCTAAACAGTTTAACTCACAGAAGCAGAGCGTTAAATGGTGATTTCCAAGGGGAAAATGTGGAGTCCTATAGGAGCTGGAAGAACAAATTGAGGAGATATTAGTCAAAAGATATAAAGTGCAGTTAGAAATAATAAATTCAAGATATCTGTAGTACTACATGATGAATATAGTTCAATTAATAATAACTTGTTATATACATCAAAAATCTTAAGATAGTACATTTTGAGTGTTCTTGCCACAAACATGACAACTAGGTGAGATAATGCATATATTACTTAGCTTGATTTAGCCATTTCATGATGTATTCATACTTTAAAACATGTTTCATCACATGATTTTTAAAAATATAAATAGTTTTTTTTTTTTTTTTAAAGAAAGAAGCAAGGAAGCCTGTAGCAGGAAGAAAACAGGCAAAGAGGAGCTTGCCAGGAGATGAGCTAGGGAGGGCAGGTCCTGTAGCACCTTGTAATGTGGCTCTTCATCTGAGTGAGATAGAGAGCTAGTGAAAATTTTAAGAAGAGGCATAATGTAACCTGCCTGAAGATTTAAAAGAATCATTCTGGTTGTGGTACTGAGTCTAGACTGTAGGCAGCAAGGGTAGGTTCAGTGTAGGTAGGTGGGCCACAGGAAGGTAGGCACTGCAACAACACCGATAGAATATAATGATAACTTGTGCCGTGTTCTTGTTACTATAGATAGCTACATAACTAGTTACCCCAGACACAGTGGCTTAAAACAGCCATTTCTTATGCATGTAGATTTTGTGGGTCAGGAGTTTAGAATATGAAAATGAAGCAGAAATCTGTGTTCTACCATATCTGGGGCCCCTGAGAACCCAAAACTTGGGGATGATTCAATATATAAGGGCAAATACTTTGTCTCAAAATAAAGTTAGGGAAAAAAAATGGTTGTTGAGGAGGACAGCTAGTAAATGAAGTATTGCCTGGACAGAAACAAGGAGTCAAGAGGAAAGGTTAAGAGCAAGCAGATTTGCATTAATGAAAAGCATTAGTTGAGGCAAAGTGATGATACAAGAGAGGGAGGGCATAACTGTGGGAAACAAGGTAAGAAGAGCTGTGATTCTGAGGCCAAATAGCCTCTGATGAGAACAGTACACTGTGTATTAGAAGAGAAGACTGAGGATGAAGGCTAGATTCAGGTTAGCTGTCAAAACTGATAGCAAGAGGGTGTGAGTGTTCCTATTCGCTTGCTTCTATTTTCTCTTTAAAGATAAGGTCTTTGGCAGAGACTGAGAACAGACAAGGAGAGGCAGTGAGTACAGAAAGAAAAGATGTAAAGTGTTCATTTTGGAGAGTGTGAGGTGCTCAGAACACTGAATTGTAATCATAAGGTTAAAGTGAGACCGATTTGGCAAAGCTGTGTGTTTTTGCCAGCAACTTCTGTTGCCTAGATGTGGCCCCAGAAAAGGTGAGCAGTGGGGTTTAACCAACATAAGACTTTTTGGGGAAGAGAGGCTTGTGAAAGGACATAACCAGAACCATGAAAAAATCATGAGGCCAGCAGATAGGGGGTTTTAGTGATGGGGTTTTGGAGAATTGCAGGGACAGAAAATGAGGAGTCAGTCATCTACAAGAAGAGGAGGTATTGAATAGAAATTGGATGAAATAAATTCCACTTGGTTTTGGTATACTTTGTTGGATTTGATTTGCTAATATTTAGTCGAGGATGTTTTTGTTGTATCCAATGGGTCTGTGATCACCAGCCCACCCTTGAATTTTCCCAGGCTTGTCTCTCTTTCTCTGACATAGAAAGAAGAAGAAAAATCAGAAGTCACGGCACAGAGCAAAGTAGATTTATTGCAGCAAATTTATCTATTGCAGAAGCAGTTCAAAGCCACTTGAAAGAGTGAGGGGCCCAGAGCTGGGTGACCACTGGATATAGGAGAGCAGTCCTATCTTTATGGGATAGGGGCCATCTCCACCCACCCAGAGAGACTGTATGCAATTGCTTAACAGACTCATTGCTAAGACTCATTGTCATACCAGGCATCAGGGTCATTGCAGCATGCAGTTTAGGACCATTTCAGGATGTTCAGACCATAAACAGATGAGGGAAACAGTTTTGAGAGCTGGTCCAAGGTTATCTATAGGATAGTGAACTTGTTGCTTCCAAAGTAAAACCGAAAACTGCCTACTCTTAGTCACAGAGGTTGGGTTTTTTTCTCCCTTCTAAGAGTGCCTGTGGCCCTTATTCTAACTCCACCTAAGGGTCCCGTTTTCCCCTACGTTTTCATCGCTGTACAAAGAGATCCTGGTCTGTAATTTTCCTTCTTTTGTATTGTCTTTTTCCAGTTTTGACATACGGGCATGGTGACCTAGAATAAAAATATTGTGATAAAAATATTCCCTCTGCTTCTGTTTTCCTGAAAATATTTTGGAGAGTTGGCATAATTTCTTCTTTCAATATTTGGTAGAATTCACCACTGAACCCATGTGGGCCTGGAGCTTCTTATTAAGTGGATGACTTATTATAAACTAATAGAAATTAGTCGTACAATTTATTAAAAAATATATAAGTACATATACTTACATATAGATATTTATATATATTTATAATATATAATGTAATATATTTATAAATTAATATAAAGTACATACAATTATAAGAAATTTATATAAATTATCATATAGTATATAATGAAGTATATTTATAATACATATATTTTTCCCTTCCTTCTTTTTTCCTTTCCCTCATCCCAGTTGTTTTTTTCCTTTTGCGCAGTTTCTTTCCCTTTCACAATATCCATTGCACCTTTTGGATCTTATTTAATCTTTCAGTTTCTTACACTAGGGAGAAAATACGATGTTTACACATGCAAGTCTTATTTATTTCAATTATAAGTATAGTCTCTATTTCTTCTGAGAGTTTTGGTAATTTGTGTAGAGACTGCATGTAATGTTGACATAGAGATTTTGTGAGTTACTAATAGTAGTGATGATTAGATCAAGGATGGCTATGTGCTTCTATTTTAAATTTTTTTTTGAGGAACCTAAGTCTCTTCCAAAATGGCTGTACCAATTTATATTCACACCAACTTTGTAGAAAGGTTCTTTTCTCCACGTCCTAGCTAGTACATTATTTATCCCTTGTCTTTTTTATGACAGCCGCCCTAGCACATATGAGATGATGTCTCACTGTAGCCTCGATTTGCATTCCTGACACTTAATGATGACGAACATTCTATACACCTTTTGGTCATCTCTATATGTATCCTGTAGAATTATCAAATCATACTAACACATGTGTCATCTCAAATATATATAATTTTTTTGTGAGATACTTTAAAATTCTTTCTTTTAGCTGTTTGAATTGTGCAGTAAATTACTATTCACTATAGTCACTACTTTGTATAACAGATCACCAGAACCCACCTTTCCTATGTAACTGAGCTATACGCTTTGACCAAGGTCTCCCCTTTCCCTGTATTATCCACCTCTCATCTCCCTTTGCTAACTGCTGTTCTACTCTCCGCTTCTGTGAGTGTACTCTTTTGGATACACTCATACCTTATATAATATGATATTTGTCTTTCTGTGCCTGCCTTATTTCACTTAACATAAGGTCCTGTAGGTTCATCTGTATTGTCAAAAACTTGTCACTTCAGAGTTTCTATTTTTTTTCATGATAAGTCTTAGTCGGTTGTATGTTTCAAGGAATTTGTCTATTTTTATAGGTTATCTAATTTGCTGGTGTATAATTATTCATAGTAGTCTCTTACGATCTTTTTTATTTGTGGTATCTTTATGTATTTGAGTCCTCTTTTTTCTTGGCTAATCTAGCCAAAGGTTTGTTAATTTTATTTATTTTCACAAAAACACACTCTTAGTTTAGTTAATCTTTTCTACTGTCTTCCTAGTCTCTTTCACTTATTTTTCTTCAATCTTTATTATTTTTTTTCCATATTCTGATTTGTTCCTTTTTCTTGATTCCTTGAGGGATGAAGTTATATAATTCATTTGAAATCTTTTTGATTTCTTAATCTTGGTATTTGTTGCTATAAACTCTTCTTACAACTGCTTTGTGGCTACATCCTATAATTTTCATATGTTATGTTTTCATTATCATTTGAATCAAGATATTTCTTGATATTTTCTTTGACATATTGGTTATTCTGAAGTTTTGGAGTACATGTGTTTGGAGTATGGAGTATTCTGAAGTTCTGTGTGTGTGTGTGTGTGTGTGTGTGTGTGTGTGTGTGTGTATGCACACATGTGCATTTGTGGTTTGAGACAGTGTACCACAGCATAGTTCAGGCTGGCCTTGAGTTCATGATGTAGCCCAGGCTGGTCTTGAACTCACAGTGATCCTTCTGCCTCAGTCTCCCAAGTGCTGGGATTACAGGTATGCATGATCATGCCTGGCAGGAATGTGTTTTTTAATTTACTCATATTTGTGTATTTTAAAAGCCTTATCATTGATTTCTAGTTTCATATATTGTGGTTGGAAATGATACTTGAGATGATTTCAGCTTTCTTTCATTTTTAAAACTTGGCTTATTGCTCAATATATGATCTAGCCTGGAAAATGTTCATATGCACTTGAAAAAATATGTATTCTCCTTTTGTTGAATAGAAAGTTCTGTGTGCATCTGTTAGATTAGTCTGGTCTATATTATTATTAAAGTTTACCATTTTCTTTTTGAGTTTCTGGTTTTATTTGTATTACTAGCTTATCTTAGTTCCCTGAAAATAAAGATTTGCATTATCTGTTTCTTTCTTTCTTAGTTTTTAATTTTAAAGAGAATATTAAGAAAGAACAATAGCAAAATACCAACATCATAGACAAAAATAAAACAAAGCAAAGACAATAAAAAGGATACAGGGTTTCAGAACAAAATGATAGGAATTAACAATGGCTATTATATTACTTATTGTTACCTACAATGAAGTTGCTCAGATTACCAGATGTAAGAGTGCAAGGTTGATCAAACCATTAAAGAGAATAAAAAATAAAAATAAAATGGAAATGATATAGAGTTTTACTAGACAAGACGGTAGGGATTCATCAATGGTTGTTATATTGCTTATTGTTGTCTTCAAGTTAGTTGTTCAGATTACCAGATATAAGTGTGTAAAATTGATCAAATAGAAAAAAAATAGGCATTAACTGTTCATTTCAATAAACCATTAGACTTCAGCAGTACAATTACCCCAGCTATCCTTCTATATACATATATTTTTTCTCTTCCTTCTTCCTTTCTTTCTTTTTCTCCTTTCCCTCATCCCAGTTGTTCCTTCTTTCAAGCAATTTCCTTCCCTTTCATAGTATCTATTGATGTTTTGGATTTTATTTACTCTTTCAGATTGTTTCTTTCTTGTAAGAAAGAATCTTTTTGTACTCTGAGTAACTACTTTGAAGATAGTGATAAACAGTGTAGGAACTATTGTTATTCTCATTGTTTGATTATGAAATTTTGTTTTATTTTTTCATAAAATAAAAAGAAAAAGTGGGCTACTGAAGTTTCTCTTATTGTGTTGTTATCTATATCTCCCTTCAATTGTTAGTATTAACTTTATATATTTAGGTACTTCCATGTAGAATGCATGTAGTTTTCGAATTCTTTTTTTTTTTTTTTTTTTTTTTGGTAAATTGCCCTTCTTATCATTTGTGACCTTAGTAGCTTGTGAGAGATTTTGATTGAAAACATCTATTTTATCTGATATAAATATAACCACTTGTATTCTTCTTTAATTACCATTTACATGGAATTTGTTTTCTTTTCTTCTATTTTTCCCCCAGTACTAAATGTTGAGCTCAGGGGAATTTTACCCCTGAGCTACATCTCCATCCTTTTTTATTTATTTTTTATTATGAAACAGTGTCTCACTAAGTTGCCTAGGCTGTGCTTCTTTCAAATAAGCGGGACTACAAGTTTATTCCATTGTGCCCAGCTTGAATATCTTTCATAATACCTTCTGTCTCAGCCTATCTGTGCCCTTGATGCTAAAGTGAGTCTTTTGCAGACAACATACAGTTAGCTTTTTAAAAATTCCATTGAACCAACCTTCATTTTCTTTTAATTGGAGAAGTTAGTCAACTTATGTTTGTAGCAGTCATTAAATATAAGGACTTATTTCCATTTTGTTGATTGTTTTCTGGTTATTTTGTACATCCTTCATTTCTTCATCTTTTGCTGCCTTCCTTTGTGACTTGTTGGCTTTTGTAATAGCATATTCTGCTTGCATTTGATATCTTGTTTATCTATTGATTTATTTCTTTGTTGTTACCATGAAATATGCATAAAACATCTTATAATTACAATTTTATACTTTCATTTTTGTTTTTCTTTTGTGGGGGGACAAGGTCTTGCTACATAGTTCAGGCTAACCTTGAACTCATTATGTAGCCCAGCTAGCCTTGAACTTGCAGTGATGCACCTGCCTAGCCTTCTTGAGTGCTGGCATTAACAAGCATGTGTTAACATACCTGGCTACAACTTTCCTCTTTCATATGATAAGAACTGAACTTAAATCACATAAAAACTCTATTCTTATATCTCTCTGTCTTAATTTTATGTTATTGATCCAACACTACATATTTTATACTGTGCATTCATTAACAAATTGTTGTAATTATAGTTATTTTAATAGTTTTTAAAATTTCACTGATGCCTGAATTAAAATAATTTATACACCACAATTACAATATCTGAGCATTCAGAATTTGATTATACATTTACCTTTACCAGTGAATGCATACTTTCACTTTTTTGTTGTTGTTTTTACCCAGAGTCCTTTCATTTCAACCTGAAGAATTCTGTTTAGAATTTCTTAAAAGGCTATTTTTATTTGTCTGGAAATGTCTTCATCTGGTTTTCATTTCTGAAGGACAGCATTGCTTGGTATTATATTTTTGCTTGGCAAGATTTTGGCAAGAATTTTTTCTCAGCATTCTGAATTGTCTGAATTGTCTTCCTGGCTTACAAGCTTTCTGCTGAGAAGTTCACTGTGAGCCTTATCTAGGATCCCTTGTATGTGATGAGTCATTTTTTTCTTGTTACTTTCAAAGTTATTGCTTTGTCTTAGACTTTTGAAAACCTGATTGTAGTGTTATGGACAATTGTTCTTTGGACTTACCTTTCTTCAATCTTTTTAAATCTTGATATCCATATTCTTCCTAAGATTTGGGAAATTTTCTGCTTGTAATTCTTTACTTTTTTGGCACTCTTTCTCTCTCTTCTTTTGGCTGTTCCATGATTCATATGTTTTTATGTTTGACGTTACCCCATAGCTCTTACCTATTCTTTGTTCTTCTTTCCTTTTGGCTTATTAGGATAGTTTTAAATGGTATATGTTTAAACTTTTTTATTTTGCATGATTGAGTTTGCTGTTGAAGTTCTTCATTGATTTCAACATTGAAGTTTTAAGTTCTATCATTATAATCTTCAGTTCCAGGTTTTTGTTTTGTTCTTTCTCATGGTTTCTATGTCTTTATTAAACCTATTCAATTTATTCATGCATTATTTCCCTAATGTCTCTATTTTCCTGCAACTCATTGAGTTTTTTTATTATTATTTTAAAGAGAAAAGAACAAAAACAAAATAAGAAAAAGGTAAAAAACAAAACATAAAAGCTACACAAACAATACAGAATTTCAAAACAAGATGATAGGAAATCAACAATGGTTGTTTTATTACTTATTGTTATCTTCAACGTAGTTGCTCAGATTACCAGATATAGGAATGCAAGATTGATCAAACAATTAAAAATTAATTGTTCCTTTCAATAAACCAATAGAAATTAGTAGTACAGTTATCTTAGCTATCGTGTGTGTGTGTATGTGTTTGTATTTCCTTTCCTTCTTTTTCTCCTTTCCCTTGCCCTAGTTGTTCTTTCCTGTTGAGAGCAGTTTATTCCCTTTTCACAGTATCTATTGGACCTTTCAGTTTTATTTACCCTTTCAGGTTCTTACACTAGGGAGACAATATGGTGTTTACACATATGGGTCTGATTTATTTCACTTATGAGTATGGTCTCTAGTTGCATCCATTTACCTATAAGAGCCTTGAGTTTATCTTTCTTTATAGCTGAGTAATAGTCCATTGTATTAAAATACAACATTGTTCTTATCCACTCCTCAGTTGATGGGCATTTGTGTTGTTTCCAGGATTTTGCTATGACAAATTGTGCTGTTATAAACACAGGTGCACATATAATGCTGTGGTATGATGTTTTCAATTCTTCTGGGAAAATACCCAGAAGGGGAATGGCTAGGTTAAGTGGGATCTCTAATTCTAACTTTTTTAGGAATCTCCAGACTGATTTCCAAAGTGGTTGTACCAGTCTACATTGCCACCAACAGAGGAAAAGTGTTCTTTTTCCCCCACAGCCCTTCCACCATTTGTTGTTGGTTGATTACTTGATGGTAACCATGCTTAGTGGGATGAGATGAAATCTCAGTGTTGTTTTAATTTGCATCTCTTGAAATGACCTCATTGAGTTTATGATGATTATTTTGTATTATTTTTCAGATAATTCATTAATCTCCATTTCTTTGGAGCTGATTACTAGAGCTTTATTAATTTCTTTTGATGGTATGCTATGTTTTCCTGATTCATTGTCTGTGTAGCTTACATTTGTGCCTGTGCATTTGAAGGAGCAAACACATCTTCCAATCTTTATAGAGGGATGTGCTGCATCAGGTAAAGACCTTCTCCTGTTAGTCCCGAGGCACTTCAATAACAGAAGCTAGGGCTCAGGATGTACCTCAGTGGTGAACTGCTTGCCTAGTATGTGTGAAGCTCTAGGTGCAATCTCCAGCACCACAAAACAAAAACAAAAATAGTTAACGTTCTGCCAAGTGAGGAGCTCTGTTCTATATGTCTATGGTATACTGCTAGACTTCACCTATTTCACACAGGGATGGTGTCTGGTGGGAGTTATTGGGCTTGGCCTAGTTGTTCTCTAGCATATTTTAGTTCTGGTGACTGAATACTTTTACATAAAATGTAAGCAAAATGTTTGCTCATATATGAAAAGAGAAATAGACATGGAAGGAAAAAAGAGACTCACAAATTGTTGGTAGATAAATTTTTTATCTCCAAAAATCATAAATACAAAACAGTGACAAAGATTTTCACATTCTGTGCATTTCTTGGTCACCTTGCAGCAGTAGAAGGAATTACTCTTCACTTATGATTTTCGTGTGAACCTCCCGGCTCTTCACACGGAGTTTGTTGACCTGGGACTCAGCAATGTCAGCCCGTTCCTCGGCTTCCTCCAGCTCGTGCTGAATCTTGCGGAATTTGGAGAGGTTGACATTGGATTGTTCCTCCTGCGAATAGGAATGCATTGGTAAAGAAAGAATGTTCAAATTCCTAGATTCTTAGGTCAGTAGGTCTTGAATTTTTTCTGTTTTTACTTAAAACTGATTCATTCTATTAAATGTTTAAAAAAGAAAACTAAAGGAAAGTTTTGAATTTTTATGTTGTATTAATTTCCTTGTTTGTGTCTTTTTTTTTTTTTTTTTTTTTTTTTGTAGTACTGGATATTGTGCCCAGGGCTTTTACACTGACCTACATCACTCCCTCTTTTTATTTTGATACAAGGTCTTGCCAAGTTGCCCAGGTAGAAATCAAACTTCCTGTCTCACCTTCCCTTAATGGTACAATTATAGCTGTGTTGCATCATACCCAGCTCCACCCATGCTTCTTAAATGCACAGATAATAGGAAAGACAGGTAACATCTGTATCTGAACTTTCAGAAAAGCTAAGCATTTCAGAGCTACTATTAAATATGACAGGATTCCAGCCTTGCTTTTTTTCAGGCTCCTGAGACTGGAATTAGATCTTTTAAAAATGCAGGTAGGCAATGTTTATTATACCAAACTACTAGCTTTGAATCTAAATTATTGCCACTTGAACCTAAATTATTGCCACTTAATGAAGTTTAGAAATTTAGCAAATTTGTTTCCCAAAATAGGTTGAGTGGTCTGTGATTATACTTGAATATAGAGCTGTGAATTTCAGAAGAGTTTAGTCTTTAGTAATCATTCTTTTAAAAAAAATCTTGTGAAGAACCCTCCCAAAATGTGGCATTCAAATTAGAACATGGATAAAGCTTAGAATCACTAAATAGTATAGCTTGGTTAAAAAAAAACAAAGCCTCAGATCTCCTTCTTATAGATGAGGAAAGTGGGAGCTATAGAAAGGTTTAGTGGCTTGTCCATTTGTTGCTGTGAGTGTGCACACATGTGTATTTGTCTGTTCTCTCTTGCTTCTTGCCCCCACCCTGGGTCTTACTCTCAGACATTAGAGGTCAGGGGAAAAAGAATTATCAATGAATAGAGGCACTCCTGCTCCCTAGAATATGTTTTGTTTTGTTTTTCTCTATACTTTGGAAACTGATATTATTTCATGATTTCAGATCAATCACAGGATGGGAAAATGAAATAAAGTGGAGTACCAAAAATCTATTGGTTTGATCATAACAGAACTCCAGAGCTCCATACTCTTATATGCAGCTATTTACATGACATTTTTCATTTTGGTATATAATGACATTTCACATTTAATGTGTCTAAAACAATTCCTATTTCCTTCTTGCCCTGTAGATGTTATTTTCACCTAGTTCCACATTTTAGTAATTGTTACATCCTTTATCTAGTTACTCACATTATAAACTTAGGACTTCCCTTGATTTCCTTATTTTCACTGCTTGGGCATATCCCCTAGTTTCCACCTCCAAAACATAGTTGGAATATCTCCACTTCTGTCTCCCTGATCCATTACTACCGTAATCCAAACCACAGAACCACCTGGAAAGTTTCTTAGCACTCCTCCCTGCACCTACCAGTGTTACCCAATAGTCTGTTCTTCATGTAGTAGCCAGAATGTTCTTTGGAAAATATAAACCAGGTCATATCCAAGCCCGATGGAAACTCTCTCATTGCAAAACTCCCCCATTGTACTTAGAAAAAAATCCAGATTTTGTCCATGTCTTAGAAGACCCTGTTATCTCCTTACTGCCTAGCTTTCTAGCTTTCTCCCGTCTTCTTCATCTTTTCTACCTTTTGGACCACACTGTTTTACACTCCAAAACTTTGCATTTGTTTGCCTCCTTCCTAGAATATTGTGTTTTGTTCTGCTTTTCTCTCCTTGTTTTACTCAACACTTCTTTTATCCTTTTATGGCATGGCCATGTCAGAGAAGTGGACACTGCCCAGTCATGCCAAGGGGTTCTGGACTCACCGCTTCCTCTGCTTGTCTCTTGTACGCCTTCACCTTTGCTTGTAGTTTGTCCACAAGGTCCTGGAGTCTAAGAATGTTCTTGCGGTCTTCCTCAGTCTGAAACAATGTTTTACAGAGTGAGTTTTGTGAAAATACAAGTATCATCACATTTTGTCATGGCTTTTAATCCCCTGAGGGCTGAGTAAGAACTTGGGGAATGGGGCTGGGGATGTAGCTCAGTGGCATAAGCGCTTGCCTGGCAAGCTTGAGGTCATGAGTTTGATTCTTGGTACAAAAAAAACAAAGGAACTTGGGGAAATCCTTTTTCTTACCTGGTAAGTGAGTTCCTTCACTCTTCTCTCATGTTTCCGCAGGCCCTTGACAGCTTCAACATTGCGCTTCTGTTCGCTTTCAACTTCTCCTTCAAGTTCACGTACCTGTAAAAACGGTGGGACTACTGTCATTCATTCACTCAATGAATAATGCACAGACTTATTTTATCATCTTCATATGTCTAATTGCCCTGTTATAAGCTCTCAGGCAGCAGGGAATATGTCTTCTTCATCTTGGGATACCCCATTTCATCCATGAGGTACTTAAGGTTATATGTTGGATTCAGATCAGAAAGGGATAAATGTTGATTGGAAGACCCACCCTGGCCTCCAGCTTCTGGATCTGCTTCTTGCCGCCCTTCAGTGCCAGCTGCTCGGCCTCATCCAGACGGTGCTGCAGGTCCTTCACCGTCTGCTCCAGGTTCTTCTTCATCCGCTCCAGGTGGGCGCTGGTGTCCTGCTCCTTCTTCAGCTCCTCGGCCATCATGGCGGCCTGGTTAGCAGAAAACACAGTCAGGTAGGAGCCGTGAGAGCACATCAGGGCTCAGGTTTGCCTACCGCTGCATTCCTGTCTGCTTACATCAGTGATGGCTTTCTTGGCCTTCTCTTCTGCATTGCGGGCTTCCTGGACGATGTCCTCCATCTCTCCCTGGATCTGGGAAATGTCTGTCTCCAGCTTCTTCTTGGTGTTGATTAGGCTGGTGTTCTGGTTAAAAAATTTAGTAATATTAAGTACACAGACAAAAATAAGATACTTTATGTTCTAATGAAATCAATTTATTAAACTATTTTATTAACCTAATTTATTAAATTAACTAGTATCTGTTCTTGTTTCACCCATGATCTTAGTTGACAATAAAAAATAAATTTCCAAATAACACTAAGATTTGAATAAGAATTTCATCATTACTCTTTTCTTTCTTTCTTTTTCTCCCTGCCCCTCCCGTCCTTTCCCCACCCCTCTTCTCTTCTCCCTCCCCTCCCTCCTTTCCTTTCCTTTCCTTTCCTTTCCTTTCCTTTCCTTTCCTTTCCTTTCCTTTCCTTTCCTTTCCTTTCCTTTCATTTTGTCTTCTTTTCTTCAGTACTGGGGATTGAACCCAGGCCTTACCTATACTAGGCAAGCATGGTTCTAAAGAAATATATCCCTTCTACCAGTCCTTCCTTCATATTTTTATTAATCCATTATGATATATTATTACATAAGTACCTGGGTGTGGAGGAGCTGCACGCGCTCACTGGCATCCAGGAGCTCCTGCTCTGCGATTTTCCTGCTCCTCTCCGTCTGCTCCAGCGTGGCCCGCAGCTCCTCGATCTCAGCCTGCAGCAGGTTGGCTCTGCGCTCAACCATGGCCAGCTGCTCCTTCAGATCCTCCTGGCCCCGCAGAGCATCATCCAGGTGCAGCTGGGTGTCCTGCAGAATGAACACTCAGTGAGACACCTTCTTTTCTGGCCTGCTGTCAAATAAGCATCCTGAAACTTCTCTTGGAGTCACGTACCTTGAGGATGCCTTGGGTGTTCCTATAGTTCCTCAGGGCCTCGGCTGCCATGCGGTTGGCGTGGTTCAGCTGGATTTCCATTTCATTGAGGTCTCCCTCCATCTTCTTCTTGAGCCTGATGGCATCGTTCCTGCTCCTGATCTCAGCATCCAGTGTGCTCTGCATCGACTCCACGACTCTGATGTGGTTTCTCTTCAGCTGGTCAATTTCCTCATCCTTCTCAGCAATTTTCCTGTCGATTTCAGACTTGACCTGATTCAACTCAAGCTGGATGCGCAGGATCTTTCCCTCTTCATGTTCAAGAGATGCCTTAATGATACAAAAGGTGACATTAACAAAGGAATTGAAGTGTGTAGTATTCTGGTAATAGAAATTACTTCTTATATTTGTGCTACCATAACATATTGTTATTCCATTCCTACAGAATGTCTATAATGTATTATTATGGGTTTCATTTACTTCTGTCTCTGCAGCTTGAAGGCAGAAACTTTAACTTGTTTTTCTTTGTTTTCTCTTTTTTTAGCACAGTTCTTAACATATAAAAGTATTGGTTGTATGCATGCTCAATTATTCATCTCAATCTTTAGTAAATGGAATAAACATTTTTTCATTTCTCTTGATTTAATAATCTTTGCAACCAATTAAGCTTAGGACCTCTCTCAATGTTTTAGAGTGTACATTGGCAATGTTTACCTCTGCCTCCTCCAAAGCAGCCTGAAGCTCAGTCTTTTCTTGTTCAACCTGCTTCTTCACTTTTTCCAGTTCATGGATACGTTTCCCTCCTTCTGCAATCTGTTCAGTGAGATCAGAAATCTCCTCTGTTGGTGAAAAAAATACAGACAACTGTTCAGAGGGGGAAACCTTCTTCCAAACCTTCTGTTAAAAGAAGGTAAAATAGACTCACGCTGCAAATTCTTATTTTCCCGCTTCAAGGTCTCAAGTTGGTCTAGGGATTCCTCATAAGCATTTTTAACCTTGAACAGCTCTGTGCTAAGTGAGCGGGACTCCTTTTGAGAAGCTTCGAGTTCAGCATGTGTTTCTTCATATTTCTGTTTCCATTCTGCCAGAATCTAAGGGGCAAGAGATGGTCAAGAAATTCAGTAGAGAAAGTCTGATGGGATGAAAGTTATCTATTCTGGCTACTTTTGGTTTAGGCTGATCTGAGATAGAAAAACAATTAGAGCTAAAAATAAAAAACAAAGGACTATCCCCCCACACCTACCAATGGAACAAGAGCTGCTGAGAACAGCCCTCCGATGGTTTGAATGAGGCCCACTGACAGTAACTAGCTAGGGTTGAATAATCATTTGAATTGAATTGTACGTTGAATATTGAAACAGAAGTTAGACAAAATACCTTATCGAAATTTCTTTGCTTTTTGTCCAGGGCTGCACAGGCAGCGTTGGATCTCTCCACGTCAATCATGAGGTCCTCGACCTCATTCTGCAGCCTCTGCTTTGTCTTCTCCAGGGAGGCGCATTTGGCATTCACAGCTTCTACGTGTTCCTCAGCATCCTGCAGACGCTGAGCCAGCTTCTTCCTGCAAAGTGAAATATGGGTGATAGAAACAAATGGCTGCCAGTAGAATTGGGTGTTTCCAAGTAAGCACAAGTGAGTGATTTCCACAAGGACTTCTTCAGTGCACTGCTTCTCAGCCTTGTTTGTACATTTAGTTCTGTGTTGAATCATTGCCATTTTCTCCTCACCGAACACTTTTAAGTGATGAAACTTCAGTACTGCCGTTATTCATAGGCTGGCTTTAAGGCAACCGATGATAAGGCGGAGCCACCATTTTACCCTTCAATTGCTTATTCTTTCCTTATGAAATATTACTGTCTACCTTGAATTACTGTTGCCTATATCTGTTCCTTCACTTAATTTAATCCCCAGAGGGTAGAGTTTATATTTTACTGGTCTTTGCTTCCATGTGAGAAGGATGTCACACAATATTAAGGACCCAAATGTTGGATATATCAAATTGAAAAATTTATTTTGCCTGTTTAATTATATGCTTATATTTGGCCTTTAACTAAAAGCTTTCCCAAATCAATATAATTTTTGCCTCAAGAGTACATCTCAGAATATCTTCTAAGGCTTCACTAAAACATCAACTGGGTTGTGCATTATTTGCAGAATAAACAACTAGATGTAGTCTTAAGCTTTCTATTGAGTAAGCAGGCCTATTCCTATCCATATTCTTCTTAATACAATTCAATCTAAAACTTTTAAATTACATTGAATATTTAGTTCGTAATAAAGCAATGTTTTTCTTTCTTATTATAGCATTTTCTGTATACTTTGTATGTGTCTTTAAAGATTTCTGTTTTTCCCATACCGTCATACTTGTGTACCTGAAGAGGAGAAGTTTTACTTTAAAGCCTGATTATTTTACTCTTATGCATTCATCATCCAGAACCATTGATTCCATTAGCAGCTGAGAGGAAGGAGAGGTACAGGAAACTACAGTTAATTCTTATTCTATCAGCACCTGTGTAAATGGAAGGAGGCCAAAAACTCACCCCTTTAAAAATAATTATTAAGCTTTCTATTGCCTTATATCCTTTCCTTTCTACCCTCCAGTGTAATTTCTTTCTCTAAACTACCTAATGTATTTGCATTTCTTGTTTGGATTTATGTTCATGCATGTTTTTTCCTATCATTTAGGTTTTCTGGCAGTCAGGACCCTTTTCCCATGCAGTATTTATAGCTGATGTACTTTGTGAATGAAAGTATTTCCGTTGTAATGTCTAGAACATACTTGGCCTCCTCCAGCTCCTCCGTGCGCTGGATGGCGTCCGTCTCATACTTGGTCCTCCACTGGGCAACCTCACTGTTGGCCTTGGACATGGCCCTCTGCAGTTCAGCCTTGGCTTCCTGCTCCTCCTCGTACTGCTCCCGCAGGAGGTCACAGTCATGGCGGGAGGACTGCAGTGCATGGGCCAGGGCACTCTTGGCCTGAAAATTAGAGGTTGGTAATTTAACTTTTTTTTTAATCTTAGGAGTGTTGTCTATTCCCTAAACTGTGATAGACTCAACCAGCAGAGAGATCTGTACGGTTAAGCAAAGTGCAAACAGAAACAACAGTAATGAGAACGAGGAGCAGTGCTCACCTTCACCTCCTCCTCAAGCTGCCGCTTCAGTTCCTCAATCTGCTGTGTGAACGCTTGTTTGCCCCTTGAGAGCTGAGACACTAATGAGTCCTTTTCATCCAGCTGGCGTGAATACTCACCTGTGAAAACCAAGACCCAGAACATTTAACCTAGCTTTGGAAATTAAAGGTTTAAAATAACAGGGCAGGAAAAGGGAGCCAAGTCTGAAATAGGATGGAGACCATGGATTATAACAAACCACCACCATCCACTTTCTCCTCAATGAGAAAATCTATGTAAAAACTGTGAAACACAGAGAAGCACGGAGACTGCACACAAGTACACAACCTCTCAGACTTCAATGAATAGTTAAAATGATCTGATCATAATAGAAAATGATGAAAAATGTGTCTAAGAAGAAATATAAGTCAAACCAACAAAATACCCCCAATACTGTTTAGGTAAGGCAGTGGTGTTATGCTTTTTACTTCCAGAGAAAGTTGGCTAAAACAAAGAATTTATTCTATGGAAAATGGGAAGCTTTGAAAAATTTACTGTAAATAGAAGTGATCCTCAGAAAGAAATCCTGGAAGCATTTTTATATTAAGAAATTTTATATCTGAATGAATCTGTTCTGGATAACTAATGAATTCCTAAACTAAATATCAGGAATTATCTTTAGTTCTTGAAGTACCATAATTCAGAAAATGCACTAGATTATGTTAGAAAAAAAACCTTCAGCACCAGTTTTAACCTAGTTACTTAGAAATGTTATGTGTTTTGACATTTAATAAGAATACCAATTTTCATTTATTATATCACTGGCTTACTAGTAGTAAACATGCATTAGGATGAGAAACTACAAGGAACATTTTGACTCTTTGAAAAATAACTTTCTTTTTCATGAAATGTACTTCCTCCTTTAAAATGATAATAAAAACTTTATTTTGAGTCTTACTATAAAAAGAGCAACATTTGAATGAATGTAAAAGAGTAGAGTGGTTTCCAACATTTTAACCTGCTATTACTTAGCCCAAATGACCCATAGAACAATTTCCATCTTCTTCACTCTTCTTAACTTGGAGGGGTAAAACTTTGGTAGGAAGTTTGAGCAAATCAGTAGGTCAGAGAAGCAAATGCTGAGACTTTCCAATTTGACTAGTGAAAAATATGAAAACCTCACTTGAATTCTACTTGGCTGGGCTGTAGTCCTAAATATTTTCTTACTTAACAGCACCAGTTGCCAGCAGTTGGCACGGCTTCAGGGAAAGAGGGGAGTAAGTATTCTTGGACAGGTGACTTTATTATTGTCATCACCTGTCAGCCTTAAAATGGAACTAATAATACACAGGCTACTGAGGAAAATAAAGCAACAAGTAGCTTGTGAAAACATATCAAAAAGTGAAAAGAGTTACTCTGAGGGGAAACTTTGCATTTGATAACTTTCTGATTAATGCTAAATCTCCTTTAAATACATGTTTAAAACCAAATGAGCCCATTCCAGGTATTCATGAGTGCCTCTCAGGGAGATAATGTACGATTTTAAGTAACTCGATGCTAGGCTTTTCAGCAAATTGAGCATCCAGGAAGAATTTGTCATTGAAGGTAACACCAGTAAATGGCCCACCTGATTCCGTCTGCAGACGCGCCCTCTGTGCTGTCAGCTCGTTGATCATCCGCTGCTGCTCCTCCTCCTTGGTCTTTAGTTCACTCAGTTGATCTTCCAGTGTCCGGCACATCTTCTCAAGGTTTCCCTACACGCAAAAAGTGGCAGGAGGCATCTCAAGCAGGTATTAGTGCCAAAGCAACTGTCATTCATGCAGACATTTCGTAGCTGCTGAACTCATTTATTTTGAAAATAAACTATTTTCCAAACAAACAGAAATAAGGACAGGGCCCTTAGCTTGTGATGAAACTAATAAGACACACACTGTAAAACACTGCCACCAAATTGCTTTGTGAATTGATCATCCTTACTAAATCGTGTTAGCTGTGACATGAGAATCATACCTGATTGGGCTCATGAGATGTTTGTTAGAAGCAAATTATATTTGTGTTTAAGGGGAAAATAAAATGTCCATAATCGATGTGAAATGTTTAAAATGTCACAAATAGACAGCTGGGTTGTATTTTTCATCTGTAAGCCCTTAAGCTGTCACGCTCCATATTATTTGGGTATGGCTATTCTCAAAGAGCAAGCAAACTGGGGCTACTCCTCATCCCTGTGTTCCCAACTTGTACTGTCTCAGTCCCTCCTAGTTACTGATGATTTTTGAAAGGTTCACTGCTATTCCGCAGAAATATCTTTGTGATTTACGTCATGGCTGTACCTTGGCTTTGGAGACAGTCTCCATGTTACTAGCAAGGTCATCAATCTCCATCTTCATCTCACTCTTCTCCTTCTCCAGCTTCTGCTTGACCCGCTGCAGGTTGTCAAGCTGCTCCCCGAGCTCGGCCACACTGTCCGC
>NW_004955467.1:6673708-6696638 GCF_000276665.1 Chinchilla lanigera | reverse complement strand
ACTTTGTCCTCCTCTGCCTGCAGGTCATCCAGGGTCTGCTGGTGGGCCTCTTGGAGGGCCTTCTTCTCCTTGGTCAGCTTAGCGATGGTTTCATCCAGGCCTGCCATCTCCTCTGTGAGGTTTTTCACCTGCAAAGGTTAAGAAAGAGGTCATTTCTGGTACAAAGCAGCTTTGTTGGGTGGCAGAACCTCTGCATAGTACATGAGAATAGGCTTCATACCTTGTTCTCTGTGGCGTGCTTCTCCTTCTCAACCTTGGCCAGTGTCAGCTCAAGGTCATCTATGTCTTTCTTCAGTTCTGAGCACTCATCCTCCAGTTTCCTCTTCTTGGCTGTCAGCTCAGCATTAATCTCTTCCTCATCCTCAGCTCTCTCAGTCACCTCCTTGATTTTGGCCTCCAGCTGGATTTTGGTTTTGATCAGCTGGTCGCATCTTTCCTCTGCATCAGCCAAGCTATCTGCTTCCTTGAAAAAACAATAGATACATTTAGTATTTAGTTCCTTGGACATTTTCAAATACTATTAATGTTCTGAAACTAAATAAGTAAAATATGTTTTCAAGCATCAGATTAATTCTTACTAGCTTTCCACCATTGAGCAAATACTAGTTGGGCACTTATCACAAAATTGGACATCTTTTTAAAGAAATTCAAATTGTGGCTCATGGTAAAATTATGACACCTATATTTCCTGTGACCTATGTTTAACTTGCTGGTATATAATTTTAGATCAGTTTTCTTTGTTTAGTGTTTGTTTTTTAAAGTTTAATATGTAAGAGGCCAGTAAATGAAAGGACTTGGTGTGTAGAAGATTGGTAGGAGGAACAGCAATATCAGAAAAATTATTTAAAAGCAAGGCATGTCCTCCAGTGATATAATAGTTTGGAATTAAAGGGGACATCCAGAAAAGCTAAGGGGAATGGCACATGTTAAAATGTGGTGCTTAGAGAAGTAACAAGAGTGTTTCACATGAGACAAAATGGGAGTTAGAATATAAACTTGTGACAGCACAGGTCATGTTTCTAGCACAAAGTGGTATCACTGGGGCCTGGAATTTATCAAATATGTACTATGTGTGCTGTTGATGGAATATTATCGAGAGAAGTCATCCTGTACCAATGGGAGAGGAGTATACTTGGTTCAAGCTGAAATACTTCCTTCAGTTACCATTTGTTTCTTGCAGGCATGATGAACCTCTCCTCAGTTTAGAAAATACTAGTCTGTACAAAGTACAGTAAAGTTGCAGAACTAACTTAAGTATTTGCAGTTTGTCTTTTTGAAAAACTTTAAACTATGTATCCAAAATCTGTAGAACCAATGGAACCAATCGATTCCCTTTCTGAACTCAAAGAAATGGAGAATAATTTAATGTTTTGGTGACAGTTTTGGATCATAAAAAATGGGCTATACAGTGGCTGTTGATCAAATATTTTACCACAGTTCTCTGTATATTTATTAGGTCTTAAGAATGGGATTATTAACATAGAATATCCAAAGGGATGCGAATTGGGGAAAAATGTGTAACTGGCTGCTTAATTCCACAGAATTGAGAGCTTATCTTAGTGATCACTGAGCTGAAATTTTAGCAGCAGATTGCAAAACTGAGATCTGACACTCACAGCTTGAACCTGGAGTTGCAAGTCATTTTTCTCTTGCATCAGAGCTACCATTTTTTCTTCCAGCTCCTTTCTTTTGGCCTCAGACTTTGCAAGACTTTCTTTAGTTTTTTCAAATTCTTCCTTCATGTTGGCCATCTCCTTCTCTGTCTCTGCACTCTTGAGGAGGGGCTTGATCTTGAAATACAGCTTCATCCATGGCCAGTGCTTCACGTTCATGAAAGCACGGACATTGTACTGGATGCAGAAGATGGACTCTCTTTGATAAGAACAGACATGCAAAAAACCAGGTTATAACAGGAACCAATTTAAAAACCTAGGGCAGTGGGGGTAAAGTACGTTATCCTTGTTAATACCTCCTCTCCACCATCTTCTGGTACTCCACCCTTGCCAAGAACCCTCTGCACATGGCCTGGGTTCGCGTAATCAGTTGAGCCAGCTTCTCATCTCTCATCTCCTCTAGGAGCCCCAGAAGACCAGCTTTGAAAAAGACCTGTGCATAGGCAGTGGTGTAGATGAGAAACCACACATAAATTTCAAAGGGACAGGAAAAGCATCAGGTTGGATTTAGAGAACATTACCTTGGTGTGACCAAATTTATACTGGGTGTGGTCAATGTCAATGGACCCAAGGAGCTTCTCAGAAGCCTTCTTGCTGTCAATGAATTGTCCTTCAGGGATAGCACTTGCATTTAATACTTTGTATCTGTTTAAGACAAACAAATAATATGGTTGTTGTCATCAACAGGAAATCTTCCTGCCATGGAAATAACATAACCATTAGGTAGCCAAACATAAAGAAGAAACCACATTCTTCCCTTTTGCTCTGTGTATTCAAAAGATTTCACATTTTTCATATATCCATAAATAGTCTAAATTTATCTCCTACTGAATTTTAATAAAAGGTATAAAAGATTAATAGAGGGATTCTTTACTGAAGAATCAAGTAACAAGAATGTCTTAAAGTCAGAGTGAAAATATCTGACCTCTGTTTGAAGTCTGCATAAAGGATTCTGCTTGGGAACCCTTTTCTGCAGATGCGGATGCCTTCCAGCACACCGTTGCACCTCAGCTGGTGCAGGACCAGTTCGTGCTCCATGGCGCCTGAAAGAAGGAGTGCCAGTGCCATATTTCCTGTCTATAACAAACACACTGCAGCTTGTCTGGGTGAGTATCAAAAGTGTCTTACCAGGAGTTTTTGTTTCATTGGGGATGATGCACCGCACAAAGTGGGGGTGAGTGCTCCTCAGATTGGTCATCAGCTTATTCAGATTCTCCTGTGGAATTGTATAAATACTTGATTTGAAAATGCAGTTTTTGTATGTTCATATGTACAGATATAATGATCATGGTCCATGGCATTGACGCACTTCTATGAACAGTATCCATGTTAGAATTTTCAAAGAGTTACCACTAGAATTTTCACATTCCCAACATGCTCTCCTGCTTTATATTTTTTATGTATTATAAACATATGTTTCTATAAGCTGTTGAAGCAGTTGTTCACTGATGTTGAATTACCAAGCATATGTTTTAAATTCAGTATGACATTCTAAACATATGAGATTAATCTCTTTTTTGCCTATATATGCAGTCTGGTTTTACTATTAATTCAGTATCTTCTCCAAGTCTCTTGCTTCTTTCTTGACACAATTTTCAGTTATCTCTACCTCTTTCATCACATGCTTATTCCTTTGAGATACAGAGCTATGTCTTCCTGCTGGCATCACAGAAAGTGACCTTTTAATCCTCATTCTTCAAGATAGCATAAAATTGCCAGCCATGTTACCAAGTATAACAAATTTTCTGTCCTATGAAGCTGTTTTCTCAAAATAATTAGAGCTTCAGTTGTTAGAATTGCAATTAGGGATGAGATTGCTAAAAGAAGAGTGTATTTTCCTTCAAGAGCTTTTCGTTATCACATCAAATTGTGTTCTTATCTCTTCTTCTTTGGGCTCACTCTCCAATTTCCATTATTATCCAGCTATCCTCAACTTTCACAATATGCTCACTTCAGTTCTATACTAATTTATACTTAAGCACTTTAACCTCTTGGAGGCTACTAAGAGCTCAAGAAAATCCCATGCTGTCCTTAATCCTATCCCAATGGCATCATTTAAGTGGCAAATGACCTCATTCTCAAGCACGAAAACTGAGTATAGCTGTCTGATTCTTCTACGGTTCACTCTGCTTCATACTAGCTTCCGTGTCTAATTGACTGAGGTGTCTCTTCCAAACTATCTTAAAGCTCTTTAAAACTCAATTCAGTCACAATTATCTGACCCATCTTCCTGTCACACACACAGTTTTAGAGTCCTTGCAAGATTACTTCCTCTTTTCCACACAAAGCATAGACTCTAATAGCCTAAGTCTAGTTGGAGAGAAGATGAAGTTGGTACCCGGAAGAGAGCGGACACGGTCTGGAAAGAAGAACCCTTCTTCTTGCCACCTTTCTTCCCACCGCCAGACTCTGAAGGGGCAGAGAAAACATGAGCAGTTATAAGATAGGCTTCCTCTGTTTGTTTTATATATTAAGTAAAATATTAGTTTATTGAAAATTACCTGCTTCTGCAGCAGCTGCTGCTCCAGAGAAGAGATAAGCCAGAGTTTTCATGGAAGACTTCAGGTACAGCCCAACCACTGTCTCATTCAGGGGGTCCTTGTTCTTATCGAGCCAGCCAATTATGTTGTAGTCCACGGTGCCGGCATAGTGCACCAGCGAGAAGTGGGCCTCAGGCTTGCCTTTGGCGGGCTTGGGCTTCTGGAAGTTGTTGGACTTTCCAAGATGTTGCTCATAAAGCTTGTTCTTGAAGGAGGTGTCTGTTGCCTTGGGGAACATGCACTCCTCTTCCAGGATGGAGAAGATGCCCATTGGCTGGAAGAAAGAAAAGCAACCAATGCCATATGAATTCTGGAATGCCTATCAAGGGTGTGGCACTATGGCAAGCTCTGGGATATGGCAGAGTAACACAGATGAGGGCTGGGCTTCTGTGGAGTTTATGTTATGTACTTTTGGGAGTCTTCAACAGAACCAGAGTGTGAAAGCTTCTGCCTTAAACTACTAGAAATTTACACCTCAAATGTAGTAATAATGGAGCTACAGTTAACAAAAAAATAAGTAAAAATGCCTGATCAGTGCTGTTTTTAACAAGGAAAAATGGCTTTAAATGTAAGGCTTTGTATTGCAAACTCTGCGTAGGTATAGACTTCTGGACTTTATAGAAAATATTCACTCTCCTTTTACCAGAGTAGCTACTGCAGAGTTCGCCAAAGAAAGAATTTTCACTTTTATATACAAGTAGAAGTTTTTCCTAAGGCATATACCAAGATTTTATGATTTTCTTTCATATAATTGATATAATCTGTGGTCTGAAAAAAGTAAGAGAACCTTCTCAATGAGCTCGATGCAGGCAGCCAGGTCCATCCCAAAGTCGATGAACTCCCACTCGATGCCTTCCTTCTTGTACTCCTCCTGCTCCAGCACGAACATGTGGTGGTTGAAAAACTGTTGCAGCTTCTCATTGGTGAAGTTGATGCACAGCTGCTCCAGGCTGTTGAACTAATATGTGGAAGATTCAAATTAATGCTCAGTTTCTAATGAAAGATTCTCTTTGAAAGGTGAATTTCTCAATTGGATAGCCTAACTGCCCCCTTAGGATGCTACAGTTTTGTCTGCCTGTAGCAAGCCCCTTATTCAAATTTCATCCAGTTTCTATCAGCTCACACATAGCAAAAAGTTTAGAAATGGGACCTTAGCATGAGACACATCAGAAATACTGCTGTCAGCAGCCTTATTAGTAGTAAAGTAAGCTATATAGCATTCTTTCTTAGGCAGACAAATATGAGTTTGTTTACAATGCTATTTCTATCCTCTACATCTGGGTATGGGAGAGATTATCCTAATATTAAAACAGACTTCATTTCACTTCTTTAGGCAGATAAGAATCTTAAAGTCTTTTGTCGAATTTGTCCTTGTCTTTCCCACCACCATTTTTTATTCCATCATTGCCCTTACCATCTTCTTTTTTATCATCTACTGAATGCTGACTTTGTGTTGGGGACTGTGCTAAAAACTATAAGTTCAGAATCTTTTGATTGGCAAAAAGAGCTCAGAAATGACTGTGTACGTGAAGAACTAGGTGCTTTCCCTATGAGTCCTCACTGAAACTGCTCAATGATCACTTGCATACCATACCATTACCACACAACTAGGAGTTTCTAGAGCTGGTGTTTAAATCCAGGTCTGTCTCACTCAAAGTTCATGTCTTTTCATGGGCAAATTTTGGTTCCCTTTCATGTGTCAGTTAAGTTTATAATGCAGCCATGTTTCATAGATCCTTTCCACGCACAACTGCAACAACATTTGTCAACTATTCTGCTATCAGTTTCTGCCAACTCACATCAAAGATCTCAAAGCCAGCAATGTCCAAGACCCCGATGAAGTACTGCCTGGGCTGCTTGGTGTCCAGCTGCTGGTTGATGCGGGTGACCATCCACAGGAACATCTTCTCATAGACGGCTTTGGCCAGAGCACCCACTGCATTGTACACCTTCACAAACACAGTAATATTTATTAGCATTAAAAAGACATGTCACATGGTTGGGTCAAATGTGTGATTTGTTGAAGTCATGTACTTACCTGCTGCACAGTCTGGCCTTTGGTGACATACTCATTGCCGACCTTGACCCTGGGATAGCAGAGTGCTTTGAGCAGGTCAGCAGAGTTCAGATTCTGGAGATAGGCTGCCTTGTCAGCAACTGTGAAAACATAATTCAGTTGCCCAACATGACTTGTAGTGTAGAAGAGGCGTGAGTTTGGTTTTTCTGGTTTTTCTCCGGTACCGGGAACCGAACTCACAACCTTGCGCTTGCCAGGCAGGCCCTTTTGCCACTGAGCTAAATCCCCAGCCCCGAGGCGTGAGTTTGGATGGGCTTTTTGGCCCTATGTTCTCTCATTAAAGCCAGGTAAAGGCCCATTTTATACCTTCAGTGCCGTCGGGCTCTGCTTGCTCCTCACGCTGCTTTTGCTTGAATTTCATGTTCCCATAATGCATCACAGCCCCGGTGAGCTTATAGATGGACACTCTTTCATCAGAAGTAAAGCCCAGAATGTCAATGGCACTCTACCAGGAAAGAGAAGAAAAAAGTTAGGGCAGAAGACACTAACTTACTTAGGAGAGTGTATACTTTATTCTGAACCACACCCACAGCAAGCTGTTACTGTCTGTCATCCCCATACATAATGTATAACTTACATCAGTGGCCATCAGCTCTTCTTGGTCATCAATACTGGGGACTGTGATCTCTCCCTGGCTGACGAAGGCATAGTCGTATGGGTTGGTGGTGATCAGGAGCATTTCTGTGTACATAGAAATCACAATATACATTTTACATCAGAGGTCAGTAGAACAATTAACTTTGAACCTGTGAATTTAAGTGTTTCTTACCAATTAGATCTGGCTTCTTATTAGACATGATCTGATAAAAAATATGGTAGCTTCTTTCAGCCTTTAGCTGGAAAGTAACTCTAGACTTCTCCAGAAGATCTGCAATAGAGGACAGACATAGGATTGGAGGAAAATTATAAAGTGCTCTACAGTGATTTTAGAACTTGAAGCCAAACGTTACATCTGACCGGCCCTTTGAGATTTCACTGAATGTTTCCATGAAGCACCACATATCATGTCTTTATAAACACCACTGCAGTTCCTGTTACCATCTCTAGAAAGTGAAGTATGTATGGCCAAAGACAAGTTAACTTCTCATACAGAGGAACCTTGATATTTGAAATACAGTACAGTACTGAGATTTCTCCAACCCCGCGGTCTTCAGTTACTCTACAATCAGGGCACTACTAATAGCAATACTTATGAATACTCAGACGAGGAAGAAATCCTATATTCTCAACCCAGAGGCAACACATTTACCAATCCCTATTGAT
This sequence comes from Chinchilla lanigera, assembly GCF_000276665.1. Taxonomy (NCBI): domain Eukaryota; kingdom Metazoa; phylum Chordata; class Mammalia; order Rodentia; family Chinchillidae; genus Chinchilla; species Chinchilla lanigera. The sequence continues at coordinate 6,689,085 of NW_004955467.1, read as the reverse complement.
ACTCATTTCTTTGAAAATTTTGAAATTATTCTGAGGCCAAGACTTTTCAGAGAAGCCAAACAGTTCCTGGTAGTTTCTACAGAATCATTAGCTCATGCCTGTAGTGGGTAGAGAGCACTGTGAGCTCTGGATAAGGTTGGCACCAACCACAGGCATGCCTGGCAGCAGACTGGGGTTTTATGAGCTCTGCACTCAGCAGGAGCTGCAGAATGTTCCTCCAAAAACCATCATTTGTCATTCTTGGATTCTGCTGAGGAGGTTCTGTTACTCACAGGTTTCAATATCAGCAGAAGCCAGCTTTCCCGTGGTACCAAAGTGGATCCTGATGAATTTACCCTGTTGAATAAAAAACATATCGCTATCCACAAATCTCAAAGCACACAAGAGTGATACAATTGAAATCGTATGCTTTCTGATATGCTTTCTCTGACATCTAAAGGCAACGAGGCCCCTTCCGAGACCAAGAGACTTACAAAGCGAGAGGAGTTGTCATTCCTCACAGTCTTGGCATTGCCAAAGGCCTCCAGTAGGGGGTTGGCACTGATGATTTGATCTTCAAGGGTCCCCTGCAAAGGCAAGAGCAGTTCTTGCACCTGGGGCTTGGGGCTTTCTTGCATGAGGGCCCGACAGAGCCTGGATTCTGACCGTGGCAGCCAGACTCACCTGCATTTTGCCAGAAGTTGGTTCCTCCTTCTTCTTGTCCCCAGTAACTGCAATTGTTGCAAAGTACTGGATGACACGCTTCGTGTTCACAGTCTTCCCAGCACCAGATTCTCCACTGACCAAAACCCAAACACATGTGAGAAATTAAGCACTGTCACAAATGAAATTATTTCTACCACCAGCATTTTCTGCCTCTTGTATCTGTCTTTATGTATCTCTGAGAGTCTTCTAGATCTTTTTTTTCAGCCTACAGATAGCTCACATCATTTCTCTGCTTTACACTGACAAGAAGTAGAGAAATTCATTCTTTATCACATAACTGTTTAAAATGTTCCAGGCTTTTTTCTAGCTTCTAAGGCCTGTGACTGAGAAGGTCCACAAAGCAGTCACTCGACAACTGTATGGTAAATGGAACAATTAGCAAGAAACTCTACAAAATGTGCATCTGTTCTTCAGCTCTCTTGGACTAGAGATGAAGCTCAAGTTAGGTCTCTGAAGGTACAGTATAGACATTCTCTGAGTAGGCCCACTGACAATGTTCCTGAACTGCTCTGTCTTCTGAAGGCTATATGCCACTCTCTGCACTGTGTTGGACCCTGGCCAAGCTCAGAGAAGCATTTTACATTTTCTACATCTAGGAAAGTCCTTTGGAACTATCATAATTAGACTAACAAATGAGTATATAGTTTGGAGCATTTTTATTTTAAATTCTTACTCAGTCTATACCCTACCATAAAATGAAAACATCACCTTATCTTGTTCCTGGATGAGCATACTATTGCATTGTTATGGGGGCATTAATGTTTTTTTTCTTGGTTTGTTATTTTCCTAGTAAGAATAAAATAGCAATAAATATCAGAATGAGAGTACATACGTGATTAAGATAGACTGGTTCTCCCGATCTAGAAGAAAATAATGGATAATCAGTATACAATTTGAATATATAAGTGTCATATTTTCCGTAGAGTTTTTCAACATATTATTATGAAGTTATATATGGTATTATTCTTAATCCTTTTTAAAAAACTGGCTGAAAGAGAGTTTTTATTATTGGGAAAGAAGCATAAAGTGTTGCCACATTTTAAGTTCCTTAAGTTGCCACAGGAAGTTACCTTGCTGATTTAACTTAAAGAGAAATGTGGCTCTAAAGCCAAACATATCACCTCGTTTCCATCTGTAGATTTCACTGCAGCTGTCTGTTGATTAATGCATGTAGCTGAAGAATGCATACTATGCTAAGAGTTTAGACTGTGGTTAGACAGGTTACAATAATGTAACTCAACCCAAGGTTGAACTTTAATTTCTTTGTCTCAATGGTCACAAAGTACAACTCTAACTATGATCAAACTTCTCAAAATTATGACATTGTGTTAAGGAAAGATGAGATAAAAGACAGTGGCTTTATCAAAATGAATTTCTTTTAGGAAAAAACAAAATAATTTCTGTTTATATTTATGTGGCTTCCAAACATCATCTTTATTCGAGGCCATTGTTTCTAGGATGTACTATGATGACTTTTAAATTATAATGATGCTTTGAAAAGTATACAATTTACAAGCAACAAGAAACTGAAGCGCTAAAAGGTTGAAAACATATTTTTCATTTCTAGTCATATAATTTATGATTCTGTTGTTACTTAGTCTTACTTCTATTATTTAAGTGGATAAAGTAAATCATGTGTTTGCAGGTTAAAAAAGTTAATGAGGATAAGGCAGTCACAAGGTCTAGTAAGGTAATGGGAAGTGGAATGGTGAAAGTTGAGTTTCATCCCCAGCATTGATAGTATATAATTTTCTGTGCTTTGATCATCTCTTCTGAGCAACAAGAGAATTGGATTAAGTCATTTCTGAAGGGCTTTTGCTCTAGCATTGTGTGATTATGGATGATGAAATTATTTATATGAGAATCAATTGACCCACTCACCAGTCAGCATGAACTGATAGGCATTGTCAGAGATGGAGAAGATGTGGGGCGGGGCCTCCTGGCGCTTTTTGCCTCTGTAGGCCGTCACCACCTCTGCATTGTACACCGGCAGCCACTTGTAGGGGTTGACGGTGACACAGAAGAGGCCTGAGTAGGTCTATACCAATAAAAAAATAAGTAAATTAATTAATTAATATTTTTAAAGAAATATAATTATTTGATGGGGACCTTAACCATCTACTATTTTAAAAATAATATTAACTACCTGCATGAGTACAGGGTCAGAGGAAAAAAACTCACGTAGATCATCCAGGCTGCGTAACGCTCTTTGAGGTTGTACAGCACCGCAGGCTCATGCAGGTGAGTCATCATGGCCATGTCCTCGATCTTGTCATACTTGGGAGGGTTCATGGGGAACACCTGGTCATCTTTCACCGTTACTGTCTGCTCAGTAAAACAGGAGAGATGGGGTCAGAATGTAAGTGTCAGCTAAATAAACTCAAAGCATGGTGCACTCTAACCAGTTCCAAACATTTTACTCACAGATCCACCTTCAGTCTTGGCTGTCACCTTCCCCCCTTCCCTGCTCTGCACTGTTGCTTTCACAAAGGACTCTTTTGGGTCCGCCACGAAGACAGATGTCTTGGCATCAAAGGGCTTGTTCTGAGCCTCAATGCGCTCCTTTTCAGACTTCCGGAGGTAAGGAGCAGCCTCCCCAAAAATGGCCATGTCAGCGTCAGAACTCATGGCTGCAGGTTATGATGGCAGCCCCGCTAAGGACCTTGCCTGGCAGAAGAAGAAAAGAAATAATAGAAATTTAAAAACTGGCCCATTAAACTCATATTTTAAAAGTATTTTTGCAGATTCGTTGACCGGTGGGGCACTTAGCATTGCACTGGGTATCACCACTTCCCTGGCTTGGTTGTTCATGAAATGTCAGTCTGCTTGTTCTGTGCCAGTGCTGACAGGTACTTAATCATACATTTGGAAGGAGACATTTGTTTCTGGATCACCTACTGTGGTACTGTAGCTGCTTTCTGTGTTTTATTTGAAATCTATACATATATATTTGTAAGATATATATATATATCTTTGTAAGCTAGCTATCACTGTTTATAAAGAATGAAAGATAAGATGACGGCAGGATGTTCTCTGGCTCTTTCATAGATTTCGCCTTCCTCATTGGATGACAGGCATCTTGTAGGCAGGGACCACTCTTCTCTTAGGCATCCTTCAGACCTCTAAAGATACATGCTGGATACAGAGAAAGGCTCAGAGCTGGCTTTGCAATGTAAAAGAACAGTTAGAATATGTGGCCAAAATTTTAGGGACTGTTTTGTATATGGTAAGAAGTTTTTCATTATAAACTTGGGGGTTACAAAGACTGGCTAACGTTAAAGAAAGTCAAAATGTAAGGAGCTTTGTTTTGCATTGTTTTGTTAAAAATATTTTACTATACATCAGTTTATCTTGTCCCTTTATTGTAACTTTGACAAACTTAGTTTCTTTGTTAGTCTTTGGCATTTTTCAAAGTTTATTATGTCAGCTACTAACTATATTTTCTCTCTCTATTACTAACAGACTCATAAAAAACTCACAAAACTTTATCTTTCAAATCTATCTCTTGCCACTTTAACTTGCATTCATGGATCATGCCAATAGCTCTCATACATAATGTACTTTATGATAACAAAGGAAAGTTCACTTTTAGAAAAGTTCACTTGAGTAAACTTTTTCCCATTTTCCCATTCAAACTGCAGTGACTCCAGTAATGATTAAAGTGATTTGTCTCACTGAAACCATTTTTCATGCCAGGTTTTAAAATTTTCCATTTTATAGATTATGAAACACCATGAGTATTTAGACAACTTTTAAAGGTGAGAATTCAGATTGTTCTAGTTATCCATTTAGATATCACCCCAAAATCTTTCCCTTAGTGCTGAATAAAAGCTGCACTAAGACAATTTACATTTTCCCTCTTAATGGAGAAACTCTGAAGTGTTGCATCACATGTTGTAATTATTTAAAAGGCAAAGTACAATGCCAGCAGTAGAAAAAATGTACATGAAACTCCTAAAGGCTCTGAAAAAGCATTTGCATATACTGCAAAGGATGTGAGTTAATGAGACACAGTTTCTAAAATTTCCCTCAGAGTTATTCAAGAGAAGCATGGTCAGTCATGAAATTGAAATGCTTTTATTTTTTAACCTCTAAGCCTCTTCCCAAACCACTGCCTGAAGATTCCTTGTTTTCTGTAAGGGGTGATAAAAATAATCAGGGTCTTACCTGTAGAGATGAAACCTTGAAGTGGGTCAGAACTGTAAGAAAAAGAGCAAATTTCTTCTGGTTAAATTCTAGTAATTCCCAACAATAGCACAATCTTTAACTGAGGACCAGGAAATGACTGGGAAGACCACGACATCTAATTAAAATTGCTGCAGGGTGAGATGGTGCTTGACTGGCAGGGCTGCCAGGACAGTGGAAGCCAGGATGTGAGGCATGCACGCAAGGAGCCAGGCATCCCTTTGCGTCCTCCAGACAGGGCTCTGTCCTCACACACTCTTACCTTGAAGCTTTATGAGGAAAGACAAGTCACAGTCATTCCAAGGGTACTTTTATAGGATCAAATATGGAAAACACGTAACCTCCTCCTCTTTCTTAAAACATATTTGGCAAAACATGTTTTTGGCAAAGAAGATCTCCAAGCCTAATTCCCCTCATATTAAAGATGTTTGGATATAATTAGAAATATTCCCTCTCACATTGGGTTAAGTATATGAATCAATCTCCTATAAATAATTTGAGTTGTTGGCAATCTAAAAGTGAGCTGCCCTTGGAATAATGTAAGGTGTTGTTTCAAAGACAGCTAAGTTCTGGAATGCCTGGACTTTGTTGCCTACTGCTCTTCTGTTTCACCCAGTTGCCTGTGTGAAGTCTTTTCAAGTGCCTGCACAATTGCAATATTATTCTAGGGGGAAAGTTTCTGCTCCTCAGCTGAGTATTATAAAAACATTGTTGGTTCCTCCCAAGACGACGTAATTTTTTTCTTGCAATTTATCGTACTTTTTCAAGGATGCTTCAAAACTTAATTTTAAACTTGCTTCACAGAGAGCTGCCAAAGATGGTGCCTTTTGTTTCTTCCCTCAGTCGCCTCTGACTCATTGTCAAATCTTCCCATTCCCACTTCAGACTTGTTCCAAAATTGCATTGCCTTGCTGAGCAGAGATGTCCTCTTTCTCTCACTTAAAAGAAATGCATGTCGCCTGAGATAGCCTTTCTTCTACAAAGCTGAACATAGAAAATATTAAATTTCATTTCTCTATGTCAGTGTTAGCGTGTATAACTTTTCTTCCATTTACCGCCCATGATACTCATTTAACATTTTGCTTGAAAACAATTCTTGAACTTTGTTTTCTATTCTGACTTCCGATTTTAAAATGTTTGTTTTATTGTTTCTGTGGCCTTTTGTCTCTCTCTGGCAGCATTATCTGGCCAGGACTGGACCCAGTATGCCCGGTTTTGCCCCTATTTCCGTATCATTTTACATAAATTTCAATCAATGGAGCAGAAATAATTTGCCTTGTGAAAGCAGTATCTGCAAGTACTAGTTTTAGTGGTCATATGATTTTGTTACTATAAGAGACTATCAAACTCGTATTTCTCATTCTACAAATAAAGCAACTCAGATCCAAAGAATAGAAGACTCTCCACAGATCATACAGCAGTCTAGGTCCCAGTCACCTGACTCACCGTCCCGCATGCTTGCTGGTGACACTCTTCTACTTGGAGTGGATTAAAGCCGTTAAGAGGGGTCATGCAGGGGATGTGCATCCATGAACGGCTTTCCTAGCCAGCTATTAGCCCACTTTGTCATCACAGGTACATCGTTTTGCTTTCTTACATGTCTGGTTCTTTATTTGGCATCTGTAAAATGTGAGTAATGATTCTCAGCAAGAAAGAGCATTTTAATAATGCTCTCAGAATTTGATGAGAATTTGAAAACAGCCTTTGTCCTTCTCTGGCAAGATTCCCAACAGGCAGAAAGTAATGCTTTGGTTTTGGTCATCACTGCCAAGTTATGAGAGCCTTGAGCATTAATGGGTGAGGTTGAAACAAAGTGAAGGAGGAGCCAATACAGTGAGAAAAGCAGTTCTACGCTCTTCCTAAGGCTGGTGTGATGGTGTGAATCTAATTTACCTGTTAAACTGCCTCCATACATCTTATTTAAGTCATTCTCACCTGGTGCCATTTAAGTCAGGTTATTTCTTTCTATTCTGATAGTGCATTAACATTTGGTCTTTCCTGCTGCTGTCAAGACTGTGTTTGTTGCTGTATATCTTAGCTGTATCCTGTTAGAAATCTTAACCCTCTAGGAAAACTACTGAGTAATCTGGCTAGCTACCATTTCTACTTTGTGTACCGCATTTGCACTCATGGTTGTGTGTATATACTTTTGAGTAATCTACTTTAAGATTCATATTTCATTGGTATTTTTAGTCTCATTTTTATGTGTCTATACAGGTCACATAAGACTTTCCACAAAGTCTGGGAACATAGACTTATAGCTTATTGATACTAATTATAATATATAAGACCATATTCTCTGTGTTTCCAGACCTGATAACCAATGTGTAGCTTTCACAGGGAGGAGGGCCACATCTCTCTCAAACCTATTACCTAATGCACATACTGTGGGTCTGTATACGGTGCGCTGGTCTTAATGTTGAAAATATTCATGGGCAATTAACAGTGCTGTGCATTTGTATTCTTGGTAACAGTTATTAAGCATGCGGAAATAATGATGCAATTCAGTCTGACTCCCCTATGTGAAAATACAGCTAATGCCATCAGTTGCATCGACCTAGAAAATCAGGTTCATGTTAGGAGAAGCAGAGCTTTCTAGGATTTTACCATTCCCAGTAATCAGGAAAGGTTAGAAAGAAAAACAGCTTCCAGATTTCTATCTATCAGAATAGGCTTTCCAAGTAAGTGACACCTTTATAGTCAAAGTATTGCAACAGACCTAAAATAATCACGGATACCTAAATCTTTCTTCATGCTATGTTGAATGTGATTGTTTGACTGCGTTCAGATTTTTCAATCTTTGATGTCACAGGAGAGTGAAAAGAGAGACGAGCCTAAGGATCTTATTTGCAAAGTACCCTCTGCGCTTTATTTTCTTTGCAGTCGGGTAGAACAGACAAAATTACAAAGGGAAATGACCAAAGACTTCACATTTTGTGCCTCTCTCCAGTCACTCCACAGCATCAGGGCTTGATCACTCTTCACTTATGACTTTTGTGTGAACCTCCCGGCTCTTCACACGCAGTTTGTTGACCTGGGACTCAGCGATGTCAGCCCGTTCCTCGGCTTCCTCCAGCTCATGCTGGAGCTTGCGGAATTTGGATAGATTTGTGTTGGATTGTTCCTCCTGAGAATGAAAATGGGATTGTAAGACACCCACATTGTGCATCTTCCTCGTCTCTGTAGCCATAAGGAAACAGGACTTGGCATCTACAAATAAACATGATCTTACCATCTCCTGGACTTTGCTAATCATCTGAAATTAGTTTCATGATTTGAGTCTTGGCATCTTATAAATAATAACAACCCTATTTTTGCTACCAAATCATATTAAAGAATATGTACCACAAGTACAGCAAGAGAAGTGTACATATATATGTATAATTGGAGGAGAAAGCAAAAATATGAAAGTCAAGATTGATGTTGTTAGACCACAACTTAAATATTCTCTATCAAATTAAGGATGAATTTAATAATAGTTTTAAAAAATTAAAATAAATGTTTGATTTTATTATATATTATTTTGGCTCAAAATAATATACAATGCAGTGGCACAAACCCAGTACATTTTCCCTCCAGCTTTGTATGCAACAATTATAGTGACACATTCCCTAATAAACAGTAATTCTAACATTGTAGGAATTAAGCCTATTTAATTACTGGCAGACAACTCCTTTAATAAAGGAACAGTTTTATTACTAGTAATTTATCCATGCTGCAAGTGTCCTCATCCTCATGGGTGAAACTGCCCTTCTTTTCTTCCCCCTGTGTTCTCTTGGACAGGTTCTGGTATGAGGGTTATGTGAGCTTCTTAACATGAATTGGAAAGCTTTCCATCTTTTCCCATGAACAGTTTACATAGCTGGGGGATTATCTGTTCCTTGAAATTTTGAAAGACCTGCCTGGAGCTGGTTCCATTTTCAGAAGTAATTCTTAAATATCATATTCATACAATTTATTAATTGTTATTCTCCTAGAAAAATCAGTTTCTTTCAGATTTCAACTTTCTGGATAGGTTTATCTGTTATATTAAAAAAAATCCTCTCTGTAAATGGCTTATTGTCTTTCTCATTTCTAATGTAGAGACTTTATATTTTCTCTCATTTTTTTCCTTGATTAAACTAGTGATGTCTGTTAATTTTATTAAATCCCCCAGTTATCAAATATTATTGAAATAATCAAATTAGAAAACAGTATACTCTACTTAAGAAATTTCTACTTTTACTTTTACCAGTGTTTCTACCATTGTTTTATTCTTATTTGTAATTGCTGCAATGAACTGTGGTTTATTCACTTATTTTTATTTTTCATTCACAATGAAAACACATAAAGCAATCTGTTAGCCTCCAGGCACAGCTTTTTTGGTTTTTCTCCGGTACCGGGAACTGAACTCACGACCTTGCGCTTGCCAGGCAGGCGCTTTTGCCGCTGAGCTAAATCCCCAGCCCTCTAGGCACAGCTTTGACTGGGCTCTATAGGTGTGCAAAAGTGGGAGCTTCCTTGTAATTTTATTTATCATTAATTCATTATTTATTAATTATTATTTCTATTTCTCATTTAGCCCAAGAATTATTTAGGGAAGCTTCTTTTTTTGACCGTTAAGTATCTCAGTGGTTTTTAATATTTTCTTGTCACTTTACAGTTTTATCACACTGTCCCAGAGAATATAGCTTGTATTTTTTCTGCTTTTCTTTGAGGTTTCTTGTGGACTGAAAGTTTACTTTTAAGCTCCAGTTATAGATATTACAAGTGATAAGCAATAAGTACAAAAGTATACAGAAATTTTAAGTAAACTGTCTTCTATAAGGCAATTCACTTATAGAAAAGGGTGGTGCATCAAATTACTTATTAGCTTTTCTTAATTCAAGGACTTCACTTTTCCCTTTTATCTTAAGGATACTTACAGCCTCCTCAGCTTGTCTCTTGTAAGATTTTACTTTTGCCTGAAGTTTATCTACCAAATCCTGGAGCCTGAGAATATTTTTCCGATCTTCTTCCGTCTGAAAGATTATCAAAATCATAGGGCCTTACTTCTGAAGTACATGACTATTACATCAGAACATTGAGTACTTCACATATATTTGGAAAAGTGCTTAGCTGATAAAAAAAAACCACTGCTGTACCTGGTAAGTGAGTTCCTTCACTCGCCTCTCATGTTTGCGCAGACCTTTGACAGCCTCAACATTACGCTTTTGCTCACTCTCCACCTCTCCTTCCAGCTCACGCACCTGCAAACAGGTAGGGTCTTAAGAACTTTTCTCCAACCAGGCTGGAAACAGACAGAAATAGATAGATTTTGAGACACCCACCCTGGCCTCCAGCTTCTGGATCTGCTTCTTGCCGCCCTTCAGCGCCAGCTGCTCGGCCTCATCCAAACGGAGCTGCAGGTCCTTCACCGTCTGCTCCATGTTCTTCTTCATCCGCTCCAGGTGGGCGCTGGTGTCCTGCTCCTTCTTCAGCTCCTCGGCCATCATGGCAGCCTGGATAGCAAATAAGTCAAGAAAACTGTTGCTGTCAGGAAGTCCCACTGTTGCATCACTGGAGAAATGTGCCTGCTACTTACATCAGTGATGGCCTTCTTGGCCTTCTCTTCTGCATTTCGAGCTTCCTGGATGATGTCCTCCATCTCTCCTTGTATTTGAGAAATGTCTGTTTCCAACTTCTTCTTGGTGTTGATCAGGCTGGTGTTCTGTTTGAAAATAAGTACCACTTGTTTTTATCACGTTACCACAGGACTTATTCAGAGCCTTCAGATAAAACTTTGAAAGTAGAAGAAATGCTCAATATTAAAGACTTTTATTATGTAGTAAAATTAAATAAAATAGAAATGCTATAAAATATTCAGCATCTTTACATACATAGTTCATAAGTAGACTAAATAGCACTATAATTTTGTAATGGCCATTTACCAATGAGATCATTCAAGGGGATAAAATTATAACAGATGTTCATAACTTTCCATTTCTACCCAATAAAAATGTTAATACTGATACAAAGATCAATAAAACTATTGACACAATAGAATATGGGATTGTCTTAGACTACCAAAGGAGGTGAATCAATAATAATTGTTTAAGACAGTGAAGATTTCTCAATACTACAGTGAAAATTTGGCAGAAGTATGGAGCCTGGCTGCCATGTAAAAATTCAGACTTATGTATTTTGGGATGCACAGACATTTACTGCAGAGAATTTCTTTGTGTGAAATCTCACCTGAGTGTGCAGGAGCTGCACGCGCTCACTGGCATCCAGGAGCTCCTGCTCTGCGATTTTCCTGCTCCTCTCCGTCTGCTCCAGCGTGGCCCGCAGCTCCTCGATCTCAGCCTGCAGCAGGTTGGCTCTGCGCTCAACCATGGCCAGCTGCTCCTTCAGGTCCTCCTGGCCCCGCAGAGCATCATCCAGGTGCAGCTGGGTGTCCTGCAGAATGAACACTCAGTGAGACACCTTCTTTTCTGGCCTGCTGTCAGATAAGCATCCTGAAACTTCTCTTGGAGTCACATACCTTGAGGATGCCTTGGGTGTTCCTGTAGTTCCTCAGGGCCTCAGCTGCCATGCGGTTGGCGTGGTTCAGCTGGATTTCCATTTCATTGAGGTCTCCCTCCATCTTCTTCTTGAGCCTGATGGCATCGTTCCTGCTCCTGATCTCAGCATCCAGTGTGCTCTGCATCGACTCCACGACTCTGATGTGGTTTCTCTTCAGCTGGTCAATTTCCTCATCCTTCTCAGCAATTTTCCTGTCGATTTCAGACTTGACCTGATTCAACTCAAGCTGGATGCGCAGGATCTTTCCCTCTTCATGTTCCAGAGATGCCTGAATAACAGCAAGAGATGATTTTAGTGAGAAGCATCCTGAAATTTTCTGCACAGTGATGAGTTTGTGCTGTGCATCTTTTCCCTCAGTCTATACAAATGGTCTTAATTCCCTCTGAATGTGTTGGTTTGTAATGCACAACTTGACCTATACCTCTGCTTCTTCTAAGGCAGCCTGAAGTTCACACTTTTCTTGTTCTACTTGTTTCTTTATTTTCTCTAGTTCATGGATACGTTTCCCTCCTTCAGCAATCTGTTCCGTGAGGTCAGAAATCTCCTCTGTTGGGGGTGTAAGACAAGTAAGGGTTTAGTCAAACAGATAACATAAGAGAGAGAGCAGCTGTTCCAAATTGGGGATGTTACTGACAGGGAAAAGGACTCACGCTGCAAGTTTTTGTTTTCTCGCTTCAGAGTCTCTAGCTGATCCAGGGATTCCTCATAGGCGTTCTTCATCTTGAACAGCTCAGTGCCCAGCGAGCGGGCCTCCTTTTGGGACGACTCTAGTTCAGCGTGTGTTTCCTCATATTTCTGCTTCCATTCTGCCAGGATCTGAAAAACCAACAGCAGTTACCTTCTGCACACGACAGAAGGAAGTCGTGGAGGACAGAGGGTGCTGCAGGAATCACCTTATCAAAGTTCCTCTGTTTTTTATCCAGGGCTGCACAGGCAGCGTTGGTTCTCTCCACATCCAGCATGAGGTCCTCAACCTCATTCTGCAGCCTTTGCTTCGTCTTCTCAAGAGAAGCACACTTGGCATTCACAGCTTCTACGTGCTCCTCAGCAGCCTGCAACCTCTGGGCCAGCTTCTTCCTTGAAGATTACGTATTTTTAGGTAGAAGTAACCACAATAGTTACGAACCATTACCATACTGAAGCCTACTGGAGACTTCATATTAATGCTACCCATCCATTCATTTATCTATTCAATAACTATCAATGAGTTCCCCTTATGCACAGCAGTGAACAAAACAAGAATTCCTGGTCCAAGAAGCTTACAAACAGTGAGAGAGATAAACTATCGGCACGTCAGAAAATGTGTACAGACACCTTGCAGAAACAAGTGCAGTGCAGAGAAATAAAATAGGGTAATTGGTGGGCAACTAGTGCAGCTATTCAGGGATGGCCTCTTTGAGAAGTAACAAGTCAAGACCTGACAGAAGTCACAGTAAGCTAGAGCAAGACAAGCAAGGATATTTCAGAGAGAACAATCAGCAAGTACAGAACCCTAAAGTGGCAATGAGCTTGTCACAGTTGGCATACAGCAGTAAACTCTAATTTTTTGGGTAATTATTTGCTATTCTTTGTTTCTCTAAATTTTAGGCTAGGGACCGTGTTTGGACCATTGAAGAATTATTCTAGGGCCTGATGTTACTGGTTAAGAGGAACTAATCACTGAGTGTTGGTGAACTAATTCACTGAACGTGCAATTTTCTGCACTTTCTCTCATGTCTGCACACGTACTTGGCCTCCTCCAGCTCCTCCGTGCGCTGGATGGCGTCCGTCTCATACTTGGTCCTCCACTGGGCAACCTCACTGTTGGCCTTGGACAGCGCCCTCTGCAGCTCGGCCTTGGATTCCTGCTCCTCCTCGTACTGCTCCCTCAGGAGGTCACAGTCATGGCGGGAGGACTGCAGCGCGTGCGCCAGGGCGTTCTTGGCCTGTGGAGACAGTGACACTTCATTGTACTGGGTATTTACATAGTCTTAAATTTTGAAACTGTTTAAAAGTTGATGTAACTGTTCCTGTTCAGGGTCAAAAAAAGTCAGTCTTTTAGCAATACAGGAGTTACCTTAACTTCTTCTTCAAGCTGCCTCTTTAATTCCTCAATCTGTTGAGTGAATGCTTGCTTGCCTCTTGATAACTGAGACACCAGAGCTTCTTTTTCATCAAGCTGGCGTGAAAATTCACCTGAGAGACAAAAGAAATGGCACTATTGTAGGTGAAGAAAGATTCAACCAACTCATGTTAGAAATAGATTTAACTCTTAGTCCCCCAAACTGAGTACTCAGATGATTGAAATCTCTGTTGACATATTCACCCTCAAGGTTACATTTCTGGTTTCTTTGGTGGAATTTGTACATCAGTACAAACGTACAAATGCAGCTTCAGATTCTTTTGTCTTCTTAACTAATTCTTTCAGGATAATATGACATGATGAAAAAAACTAAACATGACAGTCAAAGAAGAGAGCCAAAGTGCTTGATTCTACAATAGTTCCTGTTCCACAGACCCTTGATAGACTTGGCTATCCACTCTCCCATTCAGGAATTTAGTTCATGCTGACACAATTTTTTTTTTTTTTTAATTAGGACTGAGGCTATAGCTCAATGGTGGAACACTTGAGCAGCATGCCTGAGGCCCTTGGTTCAATCCCCAGCACCACAAAACAACAACAACAAAGTGTGGCCTGAAACAGAAGCTCTGGGCCCATGTTAGAGCGATTTCTAATCTCAACATCTTCTCTGTGAATAATCCTCAGAGCCCTTCTGGGACAAATCTTGATCTAGTCATAATGCAATCTTTCATCTCTAGTGCTGTCCCAAAGTGACCTCACATGTAGGTTGAGAGTCTGAGCCTTTCAGTGACTCATACATGATCTCAGCTGCTTTTCTTAGGCTGTCACATCACCAAATCACTTGTTCTTAACCACACCATCTCCTCTGAAGCACCGTGGAAGAGGAAACAATTACCGGATTCGGTCTGCAAGCGTCCCCTCTGGGTTGTCAAGTCATTGATCATCCGCTGCTGCTCTTCTTCCTTTGATTTGAGTTCACTCACTTGGTCCTCAAGAGTGCGGCACATCTTTTCTAGGTTTCCCTGGATGAGAAAAAAGAAAGCAGGAAATGAAGCTCTTGCAAAACACTGCTCTTTGTGGTAGCTGGGATCTCTCCTCAAATAAAAACATTTAATAATTTTGATATAGAAAATAAGATAATTTTTCTTATATGCAATGTGATATAGAAAATTTTTTTATTTTAATCTTACACACACTAATCATAAAGGTCTGTGCAGTAGTAAAGTAAAAATTTAAAGATTAAAAATTTAAAGATTAGATCCCAACTTCAAGATTTCATAAAAGTACATGGTACATTTTTTAAAAACATGTTACAGTATTGCTTTTCTCTGATGTACCTTCTCTGGTAAGTAAGGTAACTTACTAATTGTTCTCTACATTAGTGGTAGCTTTCAAGAGACAACTTTTTAATCTATTCTCTTCTAAAGGAACAGGACAACAGCCAATACATCTGGGCTTTCTCACGTATGGAAAATGTATGGCACACTTCACTGTTCAATTGGAGACCTGAACATATATTCAAAAACTGGTGCTGTCATTTATTAACAGTGTAATGGGCTAATATGCTTAGGCTCTTTGAATTTCCATTTCTTCTTCTGTTAAATGGAAATAGCAAAACCACTATTATTTCTCCTATTTACTGTCGTGGATTACTGCAAATAACAAATGAATTAATGTGAATAAAGTGACCCGTGCAAACCATGTTTGATGCATCTGCAATGGACTAGTATCATTAATATCAATTTTCCCAAATCTATAGTACCTTAGCTTTAGAGACTGTCTCTACATTACTAGCAAGGTCATCAATCTCCATCTTCATCTCACTCTTCTCCTTCTCCAGCTTCTGCTTGACCCGCTGCAGGTTGTCAAGCTGCTCCCCGAG
>NW_004955467.1:6644634-6672908 GCF_000276665.1 Chinchilla lanigera | reverse complement strand
ACTTTGTCCTCCTCTGCCTGCAGGTCATCCAGGGTCTGCTGGTGGGCCTCTTGGAGGGCCTTCTTCTCCTTGGTCAGCTTAGCGATGGTTTCATCCAGGCCTGCCATCTCCTCTGTGAGGTTTTTAACCTTAGGAAGTAAAAATCCTTTGCATTACATGTTATATTTTGATGGATTCAGTTCTGTGTTTTCCTTCATAATAAAAATCCCATAATCTTTCTAAGTATATGCTTCATACCTTGTTCTCTGTGGCGTGCTTCTCCTTCTCAACCTTGGCCAGGGTCAGCTCAAGGTCGTCTATGTCTTTCTTCAGTTCTGAGCACTCATCCTCCAGTTTCCTCTTCTTGGCTGTCAGCTCAGCATTGATCTCTTCCTCATCCTCAGCTCTTTCAGTCACCTCCTTGATTTTGGCCTCCAGCTGGATTTTGGTTTTGATCAGCTGGTCGCATCTTTCCTCTGCATCAGCCAAGCCTTCAGCTTCCTTGAATCAGAAACAAAATCAAAATTGAGAAGAAAAAGTGAAATGCTTTACAATGATGGGTGTAAAGCTTTGCAGCTGGTCCTTTGGCTTTCTGATGTTTACTTTTTTATGCTTCACAGACTTCTCTTTCATGAACCACATACTGTGTGAAAATATTTTTCATATGTGAGAAAACCAAAATGTATTGGCTGTTGTTCTATTCCTTTAGAAGAATACTGATTGAAAAAGTTATCTCTCAAAAGCTCATACCATTAAGATGAACAATTAGTGATTCTAAAATCAGAGAAGTTAAATCAAAGATGGTTTCACAAAAGAAGTGATATTTGAATTGAGCCTTGTGAGATGGGTAGAATTTGGGTTTACAGAAATCAGCTTATTAGGGAGGAGAGCTGGAGGAGCATGGGAAGGATTCCTGCCCAAAGAATGTAGCTGTTGCTGAAATACTTTATTTGTAGTAGTGGAAGGTGATTCTTGTTATAGTGCTGTAAGTTCAAGTTGAGGCACAATGTAATCAAAAAACTTCATGGCAACATGCGTTTCCCAATGGGAGCACATCAGGCAGGAAATGAGATCAATGTGGAATATATGTTCACCAGTCATTTTCCATATTAGTCCTTGAATACATAAAGGAAGATGATATGCTCCATATAGGTATGTAGTGAATATAGTGGTGTAGGACAGATTCTGAGTAAATCTCCACAGAAAATAGAAAAGAATTTGGGATAAACTTGAAGGGAATAGAGGACAAAAAATGCTATTTTTCTTTCTGTAATATTGAAGGAGTTATTACTCTGCCCAAACGTGACAGCAAAGATTAATCTTAACCAAAAATATGATTTTGTGATGAGTAAATTATAACAGACTGATTCAATTCAGCCCAAATGGAAGACAGTCTTATAAATTACATTTCCAATTTGATGGAAGCCGTTCTAAAATGATTGGATCACTACCACAGTAGTGAGTAGGCTGGATGAAATAAAAGAAACTGGGAAAGAGGCAGAGCAAGTTGGGTGCCAATGCAGCAATCTAAGAGTGGTGCAATAGAGAGAGACCTGACAGAAGAGATGGATTTGCAAGAGTGGGTATAACTTTTTGAGGTCAGTATCAAACAATAATTTGATAAAATTGGGGTAAGTTGCTGCCAAATGTCAGCTGTCTGTATTGTAATTTAAGACTCATGTACTTCAAGGAGTTGTTTAAAGAAGCTTTAGAAAAAACAGTTCTGTCCATGCTACTCTCCTAATATTTTATTTGGAGTTGTTTCATGTTAAAATCACTTCAAAGATTACCTTCAAAGGGAAAATAAGTCATAAACTCTGTACTTTGATAAAAATGAATAGAAAAAGAAAAAGGTGAACAGTTCTACCTCCTTGGCATGGGACTAGTTTGGAGATGTGTTGAGTAGCACAGCAAAACATGAACCTCAGAGCTCCATAACCTCCCTGCAGTGCACGTCTTCCCTGTAGACTATCCACTTCATGGTCCTCAGTGACTAGAGTTCTAACACTTGGATCCCAATTAGTGGTACCCAAGATATTTCCCCAACGTACAGCCTGAACTTGGAGCTGCAAGTCATTTTTTTCTTTCAACAGTGACACCATTTTTTCTTCTAGCTCCTTCCTTTTTGCTTCCGACTTGGCGAGCTCATCTTTGGTTTTCTGGAATTCTTCCTTCATGGTGGCCATCTCCTTCTCAGTTTCTGCGCTCTTGAGCAGGGGCTTGATCTTGAAGAAGAGTTTCATCCAGGGCCAGTGCTTGACGTTCATGAATGCCCGGATGTTGTACTGGATGCAGAAAAGGGCTTCTCTGAAATGACATAGAAATACTAGTTTAGATGGATCATGAGAGGGCAAAAGATGGACTCCCTGAAATAGAATGGATGTGAATCAGACACTGTGTGGATGATGAGATGAGATAAAATCTTGGCATTGAGAATAGTAGATTCTACCCCATCCTCTTCTGCTTCTGCTCACCTGCTTTCAAATGTGCAGATTAAAGATAGTATCTTTTGGAGTGATGATCAAGGTCTTCCTATTTCTCTACATCACTGCTTCTCAAGCTTTGGTAAAAAAATACTGATTCTGAGATCCTACCTTCATAGAGTCAGATTCAGAGGATTTAGAGTGGGACCAGGAATTTTGCATTTTTTACCAAATTTGTGAGATATGATGCTGAAGTGAATCAAGGAACATTCTTTGAAGAGCACTGCTCTACAGTAAAGCTGCTTAAACATTTCTTACTACAGCACCAAAAGGCAGTGAAAGAGAACATGACCTTTAAGGAAGATATGATATTTTAACCTCAGAATTATTTTGACAACCTCTAGTTTTATATTTTAATGTGTAAATTTTGCTTTCTACTCTATAAAATCTGGATTATTTAAAAAATTATTTACTCTCATATAGACAATTAGCTACTCAAATATATG
The DNA here is from genome assembly GCF_000276665.1 of Chinchilla lanigera. NCBI lineage: Eukaryota > Metazoa > Chordata > Mammalia > Rodentia > Chinchillidae > Chinchilla > Chinchilla lanigera. Next base: position 6,670,000 of record NW_004955467.1, on the reverse strand, counting down.
TGTGAGTGTGTGTGGGTGTGGTGGTCATGACAAAAATGTATTATTTTTAATAAAATAGAACGCAACAGAGATATTAGCATGATTGCAAGTACAAAAAGAAAGTTCGCTTCATGTAAATTACTTACATATTTACACAAACCTCCACATACGTGTGGATACACAGGTGGCAGTGTAACATGCAACCCATCCTGGTTATGTGCATCTCGCAGACTGAGATGTCCAGCTCTATAGTCTTTGCCTTCTGTTTTTGCATCACATTAGATCATGAGGAAGCCACCTTCATTAATGACATAGTATTAACTTACTGCAAGAAGCGTTTCACAGACAAATGCCCTTAATATTTTAGATCATGATAAATCAATACAAATGATCAGATGGAATTTGTTTTTCTGTCCTATATAAAATCATTCTTTATTCATTTCACTCTTATTTTAATAATCTATCCAATAAGTTCATATTGGAATGAAATACTAGGGCAGGAATTTGTGATGGTTTACTCACTAGTGTATTTTCTCTTGTTAGATAAGAGCTATGCACACTCGATGTTTCTCAACTCTTTACCCAAACACTCAAAACATATTACATGGTCATGATCCTTAAGTTTTTCCCCCATTTCACTGCAGGACTCCTACTCACTCCTCATTTGGTGTCCTTACCAGTGTTGAGTCTTAACTGTGAGCCCTCTCAAGTGCGCTTTTCATGAGGGAAGATGTGAACAAATGTGTTTCTTTACCTCCTCTCCACCATCTTCTGGTACTCCACCCTTGCCAAGAACCCTCTGCACATGGCCTGGGTTCGCGTAATCAGTTGAGCCAGCTTGTCATCTCTCATCTCCTCTAGGAGCCCCAGAAGACCAGCTTTGAAAAAGACCTGTGCGTAGGCAGTGGTGCAGATAAGTAACCACACATAAATTTCAAAGGGACAGGAAAAGCATCAGGTTGGATTTAGAGAACATTACCTTGGTGTGACCAAATTTATACTGGGTGTGGTCAATGTCAATGGACCCAAGGAGCTTCTCAGAAGCCTTCTTGCTGTCAATGTACTGTCCTTCAGGGATAGCACTTGCATTTAGTACCTTGTATCTGTTAAAATAAACATAGATTTTAAAAATCTGGTTTACTAATGAAAAAAAGTAGCTAAACTTAAATGATTCATTTTGAAAACTGGAGCTTTTTAAAAATATCCTCATAATGAAGACATTTTTTATATGGATGTTCAACCTATTGGCTATCAATTTCTAACTATTTTCCCTTCCTGTGTAGTTGTAGTTTCTGCATTAAACTTTGTAAGTACTAAGGCTTTATATATATAAAATATATGTATATATGTATCTGTACTGCTGATGTCTGATGGTTTATTGAGGGGAACAGTTAATGATTAAAAGGGTTTTTTATACTTTTATATTTTGACCAATTTTGCATGCTTATATCTGATAATCTGAGCAACTTATGTGAAGATGACAATTTGCAGTGTAACAACCATTGGTGAATTCCTACAATCCTGTCTGGTGAAGCAATGTATTGTCTCTAATGTTCTTTTAAATTATTATTTTCTTATTCTCTTCAATGATTTGATCAATCTTCTATTCTTACATCTGGTAATCTGAGCAACTTCACTGAAGATAACAGTATGTCATGTAAGAACCACTGTTAATCCTTATCATTTGGTTTGAAACCCTGTATCATTTTTAATGTCCTTGCTTTGTTTTGTTTGTATTTTGCTTTTGTTCTTTTTTTGTACTATTTTCTTTAAAAAAAACTTTGTTCTCAGGAAGGTATTATGTATAATCTTGTTCACATAAGGTATAGATGTCCTATAAAATGTAATGCATTAACCTCATTGGTTAAATTTGCCTTTTAAGATTTCAAGTCCAAGAAAGCTACTATTGAGGAATCTGTTAGTGGGTACTTTTGATATAGGAAACTTTCCTAATCATCTAAAAACACACTTGGGTGCCTTGGTTTTGAGTCTGAGCATTCTCTGTCGACTCCACCACACCTACATGTAGGTGAGACCTATTCCCTCCAGGGCCACCCAGGCTTCTTCTTTGAATCTCAAAATAGGGCTATCTAGGGAGGAGAAAAGGGATCTAAGGAGCTGTCATTGTGATCTGATCCCTCTCTTTCTGAGAAACATTTGCAGGCCCGTGTGTGAAAGGAAAATAAACAGATGAAACCAAAATAAAAAGAAGATGGCTTATTTGGATCCACCTGCATGGGAGAGTTTCTAAATTAGCCACTTATTAATTGTGACCTGAGCCAATAATTTAATCTCTCTGAGAGTCAGTTTACTCATCTATAAAATAAAGTCATGATACTATTCACCTCTATTGGTGTTTTGTGAAGGTTAAATGAGATAAGCCAAATATATTAAATAGTTGAAAGGTAGTTCTCATAATTATTGAAGTTAGTGTGCTAAGTCAGGTGCTTGGTAAATCTGGTAAAAAAAAATTCTTTCCAGTCCTTAAAATGTAGTACAATTATACCTGTCTTTTAAAAGTGTTCTGACAGTTATAATTTTTACTTTTATTGTAGCAAATTAAAAGTAAGAAATAGAGGAATATTTTTCTGTAAACTGATTTGCTTGCCTTGAATTTATTCATACTAAACTTTAAAATATACCATAATTAGAAGAGTCTGACCTCTGTTTGAAGTCTGCATAAAGGATTCTGCTTGGGAACCCTTTCCTGCAGATGCGGATGCCTTCCAGCACACCGTTGCACCTCAGCTGGTGCAGGACCAGTTCGTGCTCCATGGCACCTGAAAATACATATTTGTTTCACTGCAGAGTTATGAAAAAGGTGGTGTGGCAATCGTGCTTTGTGCCTTCACTGCAGAACTTCTTACCAGGAGTTTTAGTTTCATTGGGAATGATACACCTCACAAAATGAGGATGGGTGCTCCTGAGATTGGTCATCAGCTTGTTCAAATTCTCCTGTAAAAGCAAGAAAAGTCTTGTCATCTCAGACTACTTGCATGGTTATGAGCCTTTGGTGATGTCTATAAAATCAGGCTATATGTGCGGGTTCAATGACCAGTAGGTACTGTTTCCATTTAAGGAAGCAACTTGAATACTTCTGAGATGTATTTATTCTTCGTATATCTTGCTGCATCTGAGGTAGCAGGAGTTACACATATAAAGCAGTCCCACACGTGCTTCTTTTTGGTTTATACCAGCACCATCCTCCTTCCCATCCAAGTCCTTGGCCACCCAAAGAAATTTCCAAGGCCATTCATTGTCTTCTGATACTAAACCATTGTCTTCTGCTAAACCTCACCATTCTCCACAAGGAAATGCAGGCCTATACTACCTCTGGGCCTTTTCTCATAGATACAGCTTCCTCTTTCCAGCTTTATCAACTTTTAAAGCATGAAGATTACTTCATGAGAACAAACCTGTTAACTGTAATTCATTGTATTAAGAGCAAGGCTACCACATTAGATTCATTGTAGATTAACTGCTAGATTTGACTTGTCTTGTTGATGTCTTTTAGTCTCTCTGTACCTGTCATTGCTCCTTGTCATAGCAACTAGATTATGAATACTATAGCACTAAGTTTTAGAAAATTTCCTATGAAATATTATTATTGGACTTTGAATGCAAAGCGAGGTAACAGTTTCTGAGTAATTTAAATGCCTTCCCTCCAAAGTTACATCATCAGGAGTCATTAGTTAATATTGGTGCTCTCCTATTGTCTCCTAGAAGAAAAAGATCTTGTGCTTTTTCAAACAAATTCCAAAAGGAACTGAGGGATGTCAAGAAAAGTTTCTTTCTTACTCTGAAAAGGGCAGACACGGTCTGGAAGGAAGAGCCTTTCTTCTTGCCACCCTTCTTGGTCCCACTTGCCTCTGGAAGGGAAAAAAGAAAAGATAAGATATAATGCAATGGTACTTTTGAATTGACAGGGCTACATCTTGCTTGTTTGTTGATTTCTGTGGTCATCAAGTAGCACATTTTCCCCACCCTATTAGTGATCTGGTTGAATCTTGTTCTGTAGCTAATTTTTGCATCTACTTTTCTATGATTATTTTTCCATTGAGAAATGATGTGAAGAGCATTCCCCTCACTATGGAGATGGGACATTTGGGAACACTAACTTCAGAAACCACCCACCAGAAGCCAATATTGAGAGGCAGTCACTAGATTGTCTTAAATATCCAGTGTGATAAAAGAACTGGGATAGAATCATACAAGCTGAGACATTGGCTGGAACATAATAATTCTCTCTGACTTTTCACAGTAAGCCCCTGTCAGAGGTGGGGTGAGGTACACGCGTATAGTTACAATACAGCCTATCTATTTAATGACTGGAGGAACAAGAGGTGTAGCCTGCAAAACTTCTAGGAATATAAGATCACCAGCCTCAATCTAACATAAAATTTTATAATAGCTACAGAATGTGTTAGACATTTGCACATTACCTGCTTCACCAGTTTGAGCTCCAGAGAAGAGGTTAGCTAGAGTTTTCAGTGAAGACTTCTGGTACAACCCTACCACTGTCTCATTCAGGGGGTCCTTGTTCTTCTCCAGCCAGCCAGTAATGTTATAGTCCACGGTGCCAGCATAATGAATCAGCGAGAAGTGGGCCTCAACTTTGCCCTTGACCACCTTGGGCTTCTGGAAGTTGGCAGACTTGCCCAGGTGCTGGTCATACAGCTTGTTCTTGAAGGAGGTGTCTGTTGCCTTGGGGAACATGCACTCCTCCTCCAGGATGGAGAAGATGCCCATCGGCTGGATTTAAGGCAAGGTGAAAGGCATCTGGTGAGCACGAGCAGCAGAGGGAGTGGGAAGAGGGTGCTGAGTGGAGGGAGGACCAGGTTACCTTCTCGATGAGCTCGATGCAGGCGGCCAGGTCCATCCCGAAGTCGATGAACGTCCACTCGATGCCTTCCCTCTTGTACTCCTCCTGCTCCAGCACGAACATGTGGTGGTTGAAAAACTGTTGCAGCTTCTCATTGGTGAAGTTGATGCACAGCTGCTCCAGGGTGTTGAACTAAAGAAACAGATTTGTTTACTTCCATTAAGCTGAGTATTTCATAAAAGATGGGAGTTTTTAAAATTAAGACTGTGTCCAAGAGCTTTGAGAGTGATGTCAGCATCACCAGGCTGAAGACACTCCTGTTAAACACAACCTGGCAAGCATGGAGGGTTTCAGGACCAGGACACGTGCAAACTACTTCTTCCTCTGCTGCCACTTTATAGAAAATCCTAAATCAGTATTAACTTTTGTTCTGCATTTGTTTACTCAGATATTTTTCTGAGTTTCTAATTAATCGTTCCATATTTATTCCCTTTATTGTCTACATTTTACAGAGGACCCATAGTTTGATGTGAACTTTTTCAAGGGCCAAATTACAGCCCATGAGAAGCTGGCTAGTAGTCTCTATTGCATGGAATACAGAAGTCAGCACTTAAGTGAGCAATAATTGCTACCATTGCTCTTTTTTAATGTGAAATGAAAAAAATTAAGATAGATATCAAAAATTACACAGTGTGGTAACACATACTCACATTTTTACAACTCACCAACATATCAACATTGACTAGATATAAACAGGAGAATAATGTGGACTATTTGCCCTTATTTTTCCATATTTTCTGTAATGTCCAAGTTTTACTTCAATAATTAGAAAAAATATAAACTTATTTAAAAATGTAAGCAGAAAAATGAATTTTTACTTCACGATGTCATGTTAATGACCTTTAAAAGTTAAATGCATTGATTGATGCTGACTCTAAATTATTAAGCTTTCCCAACTTTTATTATCTGCCTAAGTATTTGTGAATGATTTCTCCACCACATATTCAGGGCCTATTAGGTGTTGCTAAGGTTTCCTTTGATATTTTCATGTCAACTTCGTTCTGCTTTGTGGGATTTTTAGACACAACCTTCCATAACACCAACCTAATTCATAACTTCTTTCAGATCACTAGAAATTGAGGGATTTTTATTATCTGCATTTTTTTTATAGAGATGAATTGTCACCACAATAAATGATTAGTACCTGTCAAATCAATCTCTTTTAAGTCTTACTATAACTGACAGCAATAAGAAAAGATCATAATATTCACAAAGTCTTATTAATATTTCCTTTGCCTTACTATAAAATCCCTTTACCAACCAACTTCTAACTCACATCAAAGATCTCAAAGCCAGCAATGTCCAAGACCCCGATGAAGTACTGCCTGGGCTGCTTGGTGTCCAGCTGCTGGTTGATGCGGGTGACCATCCACAGGAACATCTTCTCATAGACAGCCTTGGCCAGAGCACCCACTGCGTTGATCACCTTGAAAGGCAAAGATATAACTTTTTAAGTTATTTGAGAACTGTAAAATTGTTTCTGTCCTAGCACTGACTTTGAATTAGCACCTACCTGCTCTACAGTCTGGCCTTTGGTGACATACTCATTGCCGACCTTGACCCTGGGGAAGCAGAGGGCTTTGAGCAGGTCAGCAGAGTTCAGACCCTGCAGATAGGCTGCCTTGTCAGCAACTAAAAGGAAGAAAAGAGGAAAATGTCATTAGGCCCTACAGGAACCCACTTCCTTAAAATTCTTTTAAGCTATATGTATTTTATGCCTTGTTTTCAGTGTATCCTTTTTAATGTTGTCTATTTTTTTTTCCACTAAGTTCAAGACTTCAGTTATGGGTAGTTTGTCCCAAAGAACTTCAGAAATTATTGGAAATGTTGATCTAACATCTATACTTCACATAGTATAGTATTTAGGCATACTTTAAATCTCCATTTAAAAAGTGAATTTGTCTCCTCTAGGAAAACAGGTAACAAAAGTTTAATTTTCAAGCAAATGTAAAATCAAGTAGATGATGCAGTTGATACCTTCAGTGCCATCGGGCTCTGCTTGCTCTTCACGCTGCTTTTGCTTGAATTTCATGTTCCCATAATGCATCACAGCCCCAGTGAGCTTATAGATGGAGACCTTCTCATCATTAGTAAAGCCCAGAATATCAATAGCACTCTGTGAACACAACCAGTAAGATAACTGTTAGGTTATATTCTACATATTTGCTATTTATACTTCACAGTCTCATTCCTGACTTCAAACTGAGGAAACTACAGTACCATTACTAATGAGGGAAGGGTTTTCTTAGATTGCGTGCAGAAAGGCCTGGTCAGCCAAAGGCCAGCACAGAGCAGTAGAATTATAGGTGTAAAGCATCTGAAGAAAGATTCAAAGTAAATTTAGCATAGACAATAAAGATAGAAAATTTAAGGTATTTGTTTCTTTGAGAGGTAGCATGAATTTTTGCAAGTGGACCTCAAGAAAATTTGGGTAAGTTTCAAAATGACAAATCTAAAAAAATGAGGAAAAGGAGGATAAAATGGAAACAAAGCTTTGTAAAGAAGGAGGGGAAGAGGGGTTGGAGAGAGGGGAGGGGAATAGGATAAAAGAGGAACTAAGATCTATCATGTACAGGTACAAATTCCCTATGATGAATGTGATCATTATGTATATCCAAATTGTACCAGTAAACTTGAGTTTAAAAGAAAACCAAAATGACAAATATTTAGAAGATCATTAAAAAGAGAACAAAATGTTATATTTCCACATGTTAATCTTTTTATTTGCCTCTTGGAGCCACATGTGTGCTCATCATCCTTAAATCTTCCTTTGATATTTCTTCTAGAGGCTAAATATTTACCTGAATGGACCACTGCTCTGACCCAACACAGTAACCCTAGATCTTTTGGGGTTCTACTTACGTCTGTGGCCATCAGCTCTTCCTGGTCATCAATGCTGGCCACACTGATCTCTCCTTGACTGACAAACGGGTAATCATATGGGTTTGTAGTAATCAGAAGCATTTCTAAGCACATAGAACAGAGGAAAGACAATGATTATCCTCTTATTAATATAGTTACTGGCTTTGGGACCTCATCTATTTTGCTATTAATCCTCTTATGAACAAATAATAATCTTATTTGTTACTATCCTCTTATTAATAATGATTATCCTCTTCATTAAAGCAAGAGATTTTTAGGCAAATTCCGTAGGCATTATATGCCATTTGGTTGAAAGATACTTTATGGCACTTAAAGATATTTAGCATCACCTCAAACACCTTGAAGCTGATGCTATAGTATCTCCCAGCATTCCCTATTTTTAATACACCACCACAGTATAATACAACAAAGGTAATTATATATGGAAAGAGTTGTATGTATAAGCATACTTGCTAGTGTTTTCTACCAAAAATTCAGAATTGAAAGAAATCTAAACAGTCTTAAAGGGAAGAGGGTATGATGAAGTAAATTATTCTTATCTCTAAACTGAAACACTATACAACCATTAAAAATAACAATGTGGAGTTGTTATATTTATGGACAAGCAGAAACTGTGATATATTCAATGAAAAAAACAAATTATAAACAGCATATAGCTATTATTTCAGTTATGTAAATCAGATTTATGTATCCATATGTAATGATATAAAATGACTAGAATGATGTTTATCCAACTGTTCAAAGTAGTTATTTCAGAGTGGTAGAAATTGGAGGTGTTACTTTCCTTTTCTTTCTTCTAAATATTTTTAGTAAGTACATACAAATTTTTACAAAATTATAGAAGTTTTTTTCTCAGTGTTGGGGGTGGAACCGAGGATCTCATGCTGCATTCTCAGTCCTACAAAGTTATTTTTAAAACTATAAACTCAGCAAAATTCAGACATGGCATACTAGGTCAGACCATGCATTGATAGGGGCTTGTAATTTTGAGGAAATCATGACATTTCTTACCAATTAATTCTGGTTTCTTGTTTGATGTGATCTGATAAAAGATATGGTAGCTTCTTTCAGCTTTGAGCTGGAAAGTAACTCTAGACTTCTCTAACAGATCTGGAAAGGGAACAAACAGGAAAAAACAGTAAATAATCATGTGACATGCAAATCTGATTTTTTGGTCAAGTGTGTAGCTCATGAGAAATAGAAATGATTTTAAAGGATATCCGTTCACTTACATGTTTCAATATCAGCAGAAGCTAGTTTCCCTGTAGTGCCAAAGTGGATTCTGATGAATTTACCCTTGAAAGGAAAACTAATATTACTACCTTGTTTTTCATTACTACTGAAAAATCCAGAACACTTGAAGTGCTAGCCCTTTAATGTTAAATCTGTTCAGAAACTCTTCATGTAAGAGAGAAAAATGTCCATCTCTTATTTTGTAAGTAAAATAATTTTATCTTTGATTAAAAAACTGTGAATATAAGTATATAACATAACATTTGTCATTTAGCTTGACTTAATTCCATAATCTGTACATACATTAAAACATCACATTGTGCTCCATAAATATATATAACTATTGTCAATTAAAATAAATAAAAATTTTAAAGTGTAAATAATAGATAATGACAGATAAGAACTCAGGGAGTCACATATTCTATCAGACACAGCTTTTGATCTATGGTTAGAAGAAAAAACACAGTGTAATATAATGCGAATAAAGGATTCAGAGAATGTATTCACAAACATCCCATGAGTTTTTACCAGTGCACAGTACCCATCGTAGTATCCAAAAGACTTACAAAGCGAGAGGAGTTGTCATTCCTCACAGTCTTGGCATTGCCAAAGGCCTCCAGTAGGGGGTTGGCACTGATGATTTGATCTTCCAGTGTCCCCTGCAAAGGCAAGAGCAGTTCTTGCACCTGGGCCTTGGGGCTTTCTTGCATGAGGGCCCAACAGAGCCTGGATTCTGATCGTGGCAACTAGACTCACCTGCATTTTGCCAGAAGTTACTTCTTCCTTCTTCTTGTCCCCAGTAACTGCAATTGTTGCAAAGTACTGGATGACACGCTTCGTGTTCACAGTCTTCCCAGCCCCAGATTCTCCACTGTCAAACCAAAACAAAATAGATGAGGTCCCAAAGCCAGTAGCTATTGTAGCCATGAAAAGAAAGCATAAATAGTACATACGTGATCAGGATTGACTGATTCTCCCGGTCTACAAAGGAAAAATTAGAGACATTTAATACTATTTTCTTATGCATTGTAAGAGGCAAGTAAAGTAAAATGAATTCAGTATTTTTCAATCTGGGTTTTGCAATCCTTAGAACTTGGGGGCCCTAGGCTGCCATCTTTCTAGTACTTCCACACCTCTCCCTCCTCCACTACTTTAGCAGATATGCACCCATTCAAACTGGACACTACTGCTTATATATATTTTATACAAAAGTCTTCCAAGAAATATTTCACTGGAGAAAAGATTATATGGGAAAGAAAATGGTTGAAAACCATAACATAACTAATGATCATGTGGCTATGTTTTCCTGAAGCACCAGACCTCCTTTTCAACACTATGTTATTAAATAAATATCAGAAGTAGACTTGGTTTTTTAATTATGTCTCGATAACAATCTCAATTAGTGGCATATTTATGGTGGGTGAAAGAAATGAAAGGTGGCCATTGGTGGTATTATTAGTATATGACTAGTGTGTAAAGTCAAGGTGGTAGCTCTGGAAGGACTCATGATTTTAGTCCTGTTTTTAGGGGAAGGTAAAGGTTGTTTTAAAGAGGAATGAGGACTTCTTTAACCCACTTCCAAACATGCCACAAGTACCATAGGTATGTCTACCTAAGACAATGTTGTAGGGAGCAGATTCGAGGTTTGACTACCTTAGAATCAAATAAAAATCCGTGTCCTGTTTACATTGGTTCTGGGCTAAAAACAATAGCATTTTTGCCATCCTTGATATATAGAGACTATGTATTTAATGAAAATTTATCATATTGAGAGTAAAGTCACAGAAGGCAAAGTTCATTCGGTTTTTTGGCTCATAATTAGAGTCAATTTGTATATGTGATCATGTGGCTATTTGTATGTGTGTCTATACACATATAGATATGTTTCTATATGTTTCTATTTTCACTCAAATTTGTTTGAGTTTCAGAGTTATTCAAAAATAAACTAGCTAATCATGGCCAACCTCTGTTGACTTTAAAATATTAAAGAGATTGTTGACCATTATGTCATACCTTCCAAATACACCAGCCTCAACTAAAGGGGACCCTTTTAGAGTGTGTTGGAATTGGTCAGAGATTCTCCTATGATCCTGTTCTGAAAAACGTGTGCTTATCGGAAGCATCAGGCTCACTCACCGGTCAGCATGAACTGATAGGCGTTGTCCGAGATGGAGAAGATGTGGGGCGGGGCCTCCTGGCGCTTTTTGCCTCTGTAGGCCGTCACCACCTCGGGGTTGTACACTGGCAGCCACTTGTAGGGGTTGACGGTGACACAGAAGAGGCCCGAGTAGGTCTATGCAAGGAAAAAATAAATAATTATCCAATGGTCCTTTCTGTTATTTACACAATTCACTTATTAATTGAATTTTAATGAAAAAGAGTGCATTAAGCAAATATTCTCCATTTCTTCAAGGGACCAACATGAAAGCTAGTGGGCAGATTCATCAATGGGACAGTGACATTCTTGAAGATTTCTTCTTGCTTCCTCAGGACCTGTCACAGTTATTTTCATGTAGCAGGAGCTCCAGAACCATGGTTGTTTGCTTCTAAATGTGTCCTATGGTACATGTTTACTATTACAAGGAGGATAGAGGTCATTCAAACTTATAGTAACACAAATTTGGGTATATATGTGTTCAACAATAAGGGAGTAGGTAGGTGAACTATGATAAACCTTAGCACAGCATGTTGCAGGCCTTTAAAGATATGTGACAATACTGAGAAAATGTTTACAAAAATATTTTTAAGTTGTAAAGAGCAAACAAAATGATGCAAATATATTGTGGTTACAACAGGGATTTCAAAAATCTTTGACAACAGATCTAGGAAAGGCACTAGTCAATTAAAATGGATGTTGACTGTAAACACTAGGTACATCTGCATAGATGTTTCCCAGCTAAATATCACCACTGATTAAACTATGCAAAAATATGAATGTAACGTAATGCAGTTGATTAAAAAAGTTTACTGAGGGTGTATTGTGGTACAGCCTCCTCCAAGGTAGTAAAAGAAAACAAATGCAATTCAGTCCCTTGAGGTGTTCCCAATCATTGTGGGAGACAGTGATGTAAATGAATGATCCAGGAAAAATATGGCCAGTGTGATGGCAGGGACAGAAACAATAGGACAGCACACCCAACGCTGCTTGTGGGATTTGGATCCCAGAGAGAAGGAACCAGAGCACACGGATGCAATTATTGTTATTTGAGGGAAATGAAAATGGGTGCAATTTGGTGCCTAAAGAAAGATGAGGTCCATAAAAAGTAAATAAAACATAAATGTATCTTTCTCCTTTGGAGGATGATTCTGAGTGAAAGGGAGGTGGTGTAAAAGAACGATTGGGATATGAGCAATAACTGCTTACACTGTTCAGCGACCCTTGAGCCAACTCAAACAATGAGGACAGTGGCCTTCCTAAGCATTGGATGAGAAGACAAGGTTGGAGTGTTGCTGTTGGACTTTGCCTTATAATAGGAAAAATGAGCCTTTTAAGTAGAGAGCATGGTGGAAGCTATGTGCTAGAAGGGTGCATGGTGCTGACAGTCCAAACCCCTGGTGGGACACTCACGTAGATCATCCAGGCTGCGTAACGCTCTTTGAGGTTGTACAGCACTGCAGGCTCGTGCAGGTGAGTCATCATGGCCATGTCCTCGATCTTGTCAAATTTGGGAGGGTTCATGGGGAACACCTGATCATCTTTCACTGTCAGGGTCTGGTAATAAGTAAGATAAGCACTGGCATCAATTGAGTGACCATATTCCTGAAGATGCAACAGAATGCAGTGGCCTCATGGGTCTCTACTCACCGCTCCTGCTTCAGTTTTCACAGTCACTTTGCCTGCTTCTTTGCTCTGAATAGTTCCTTTGACAAAGGATTCCTTGGGCTCCGCCACAAAGACAGATGTCTTGGCATCAAAGGGCCTATTCTGGGCCTCAATGCGCTCCTTTTCAGACTTTCGGAGGAAAGGAGCAGCCTCCCCAAAAACAGCCATTTCCGAGTCAGCACTCATGGCTGCGGTACCGAGTGGTCCTGAAGGAGATATAACATTTCACATGAGATAGTCCAGACTGCTTGTGTATTAGTAGATCTTTCTATTGATTATGTTTCATAAGCCAGCTGGAAATTCCACTATACCAGGCAATAAACATAATCACAAGAATGAAAATATATTAAGTGGTCACTCTATGCCCAATATATATTCAAGCATTTACATCCATTACTTCTTTCTTTTCTCCTCCAAGGCTGGCATTCCAATCAGAAAGCAGGTTACAGAGTTAGTATTCCCGCCAAGTAGCTTGTGACCTGGGCTGAATTACTTGATTTTTTTGGATCTCAGTGTCTCCATCTTTAGAATAGCAATTATAATACATGTCTTTTAAAAGTTGTAACCTTTGAGATAGGATGAAGATACTTTGAAGAAAAAGTTAAAATAATAAAATTTGAAATAATAATAAATAATTTGAAATAGTTTAGGCTACCATTTGTAGAAAATATCATTTACTATAATGTCACAAAATTTCAGGTCTTGCCATATAAATGCAGATAGTAAGAGAACTTCATTTACTCCTTTAGATGTTCAGCCAAATTTGCCCAAATGGTGCTGGGGGGATGATAATGTTGTTTATCTCTTTTCCCTCTCTTTTTCTTGGGTGCTTAGTAAATCTACTATAACATAATTTCTTTGTATATTAAATCCATTTAATCAGCTTAGCCCACTTTAGCTAATGAAGGATAGAACCCATAGCCGACTTTATCCTCATTGTTCTGCATTGCAGGATCCTTTAGCTCCTCCAAATTTTCTTGTAAAGAATGTGGGCCCTAGTTACTCCATTTTGTTATCTGCAGGTTGCCCATGATATCAGAGGAACTCAAGGTTAGGCAAAGAATGCTACAGCAGTCAGATTACTTGAAATTCATTTAATCTACTACCCCAGTTTCCCTCTTTAGAAATTCAGTATGTAGTAGAATGGATGGTTAATACATTTGTTATACACAACAAAAATTCCACAGTGTTTTGATTTTATTTAGTAGCTAGTGTTTTGTAAAATGACTAAAAAAAAAAAGGGCTTTAAGAAATTTAAAGGCAGTATTGTTATATTACTTCCTTTCTATTTGTTAGATACTGTATTTACTAAATGAATTCTGTTACAAACACTTTTACCAATCTGAGCTTTTTAGCATGGGAATCTGAGTGCGGATTTTTTCCTGCAGAGACAAAATAATATTCTACAAAAAATTATTCTTCTGTTCAAATGCCATGCCACCAATGCTGGAGTCATAAGTCTGAGAGGTCTCCCTCTCTCCCTCTCCAGCCCATTTCCTGAAGTACAGTTGTTACAGGGTATTCACTGAGACAAGCACTTTCTTAGAGGTTGCTGAGTGACAGAAATTCATCCCAGAGGCTGTCATATTCACCTTCAGGTACTGGTTAGTCCAAACCTTACCTTGTTAGCAAGCTAGAAGATGTAGTCTGGAAGTAAGACAGTTCTGAACAAGAAAAGGGAAAAGACCTTGATTAGTAAACCAAAAGGGGGAAGGAAATTCTATTTGCAGCATTGCTTGCTATTGTAAGCAGAAGGGAGTACGATTCATAGATGTAAAGTGCGAAGTAGCAGAGGCAACAGTACCAGAACCAGCAGCAGCCGCCCAGGCGATGTGGCCGGTGTCCCTGTTGAAAGACCCATCCAGCCCCACTTACCTTGGAGCTTTTTAAAGTAGGACAGTCAGTCTCATTCCGAGGGCTTTTTTATATGGATAGTTATGGAAACAATGCAGCTGCCTCTTCTTTCTTAAGTCAAAAGGAATTGTTTGGCAAAAAACCTCCTGGCAATCTAGTGCCCCTGCATGATTCTCATTCATATTAAGAATGGTTGGATATAATTAGAAATATTTTTCTTATTGAGTATGTGGATAAATCTCCTATGGATAATTTGAGAAGATGATCTGAAAGGAAGATTCGAGCTGGTGAATAAAGACAGTGACTGGGCAGCCAGGATACCTGGCTTCTTTCATAACTGTTTTGGCCACACCAGGCAAAGCATTCCTGACTGCCTTGCATCACGTTGGATGGTGCACATATTGAGTGATATAAATAAAATACAGATATTTATTTTAATTTTGTGAGTGTTTTCACTTGTTAATCCCTTCTTTCCAGCCCTGCAAAAGTAAGTAACAAACCTTCAACAATTTAAAAAGGAAGTTCTCTATGTGTTTTTCCAATTTCTCTTATAGCTGTGGGATTTTCCTAGCTCTTATAAAAAAGAAATTTTTTTTTTAATATTTGCTTTTGCCCAAGCTGTTCCTTCTACACAGTACACCATTCTCTATCCTCCTCATTAATTTGATAGCCTCAACAAGAAACATTGAATATTTTCTAGGAGTAGAAGGAGATTGTAGAGAATACTTCCCACTGTTTTATGTGATAGCACATTGAGAAAAAAATGACAATAGTAATGTAGCACTCAAGAGGAACACGGACAAGATTTGGCTATAAAGGAGATGATGAAAATATTTCTTTCTCATCTTCTTAATGTAATATAGTAAATGTCATATACATAGCATAAATTTTAGATACTGACTGTGGCTTAAACTTCCAAATAATATATTTTGGGAACTTTCAAGGAGAAGCTTGAACTAGCTTCCACAAACAAAACTTGTTTATATCTGGTGTTATTCTTTGAAGGTGACTCACATTTTTTAATCAAAATTTTTTAAATGATGAGGATAGTATCTGATTTCTTGATAATAACCATCATGGAGATCTTTGCACAAGAGGGCAATAAAGATATAAAGGCAAGCTCTTTACAACTGTTGAAACTATCTTTTAAAAACTTGCCAGGTCTTTTTCCTTCACTGATAAAAGATAATGCTGAATTTTCTAGGGCAATAAGAATAAAATTTTAACCCACTTGAGCTCTTTTCCATATCAAATATTTGAAAATCCCGTGAACCCCTAGTCTTCACAATATCCACGTGCTAAGAGATTCCTCCAGTTACTAAGTTGGTTGAAGGGTACATTGGTCACAGATGCACACAAATGGCTAATGTACTCAAAATTCAAGATGTAGAGCTATCACCCTGAGCTGTCTCTACCAGGACACCCTAGTCAGCTTTGCAGCACTTTTCCTCTGGTTGACAGCACTCTTGTGTTCCTGCCCTGCTCTGGGGCCTCCTGGAACCAGCTTCCCAGTAAACCCAGGGGTCTTGACTAGCATCACACTCTCAGCTTGCTGCTGAAGTCCTTGGTTCCCTCCACTCAGCACATGGCAAATGCCACCATTGTGCTTTCCCACTTTGGGGATTTGAGGGTGACTGTCAAACTCTAACACAGAGGTCACTTCCTAAGGTTTTGCCCCTGACTCCTGTCCATCTAGCGATTCTGAGGCTAAAGGAATCAACATTTCATGGCATTTCTCTAACTTTTCTTATTGGAACATACACTGACTGGACAGTTCTCTAGGAAGATCAGCAGTGGTATTTCCCTATTAGACAGTCATTTTTAGTGCTATGTCCAATATTTTGATTTTTTTTGTTCTATTTCTCCTGCCTTGGGCATTTACCTTATGCTTTCTTAAATATTTCTTTTCTTTTCTTTTCCTTTCTTTTCTTTTCTGGTGCTTGTGATAGAGCTTAGGGCCTTGGCACATGCTAGGCAAGCACTGAGCTATATTCCTAGCCCTTTACATATTTTTTGTTTTATGTTATTCAAGAAAGAAAGACTTCACTTTAAATCATCTCATGGATATATATTCTATTTCCTAAGTTTCTAAACTCTGGGAATGCTGTATACTACAGGCAGAAACTTTCCAAGGTATTAGTGTTGAATGTAAGGAGAATTACAGAACCTCATTCTCAGTGGTTCAGAGTTGTGCTTTAATCCTTACCTATGCCACTGGGCTCATGACTTGTGACTAGTAATATTCCCCTAGAACTAAGGCTTCAGATAGATGTCAGGATAATCTGCTTTCCAGGCTACAAACAGGTCAAAGATATACATTCATTGTATCCATTTTTGTTGACTTCACCAGTATTTTTTATCACTGTACTAATGAGTCGGGGACTTTTACTTTTCATTGTTCATTCACTGGGATGTGTCACAGTTAGATCTATGACAACTCAGGAAAGAAGAAGTAGAAGAGTAAATATTGGTCTGAGCTTTAGAGGCTCAAAAGGAATAGCAGCCACTGACTTTGGCCTTAGGAGGATTATAATCTAAGAAGCCAAGAAAGCATTAATGAAGTGGTTCAAGTCATCTTCAAAACAACATGACGACAAGTTTTTAAAAATGCAGTGTATAAGTTCTTTGCAGGGAAGGAGTCAGACTTTATTCCTTTATTTGATCCTCTTTAACCTTCACAGTAGGTGCAAACATATAGA
Source organism: Chinchilla lanigera (assembly GCF_000276665.1). Taxonomy (NCBI): domain Eukaryota; kingdom Metazoa; phylum Chordata; class Mammalia; order Rodentia; family Chinchillidae; genus Chinchilla; species Chinchilla lanigera. The sequence continues at coordinate 6,652,647 of NW_004955467.1, read as the reverse complement.
AAGTGCTCCCAAATTTTAGTTTACCAGTTCCAGGATAATACGGATTCCTTTATTCTAGTCATTTTTGTACCAGCAACTGAAATTGGAACCTGTATTTAACTTTTGACTACACACCTTGGAAATCTAACACTTCCCAAGACACAGTTTCTTGCTATATAAAAGGGACAAAGAAGTGATATCTCATGGTAGTCTTCAAGGAGAAAATAATGAAGTGAAAGTTTAGAGTCATGCCTGACATCCATTACTCAGTCAATTGATATTAACATTTGTGATTATGATGCCCTCCATATTTTGTTACTTCTTATACTGAACTCTCGTCATTCCACTCTGATCTCTGTAGCATACTATACTTGTTCCACAGATCCTCTCACTTACCTAATAAACATTTACACAGTGTTACTATATGCCAGGCTCCGGGCAAGCTCCCTCCTGCCACCAAGAATGACCTCCTCTCTTCCATGTCATTGTTTTATGTACATCAAACTCCAGCTCACATATTACCTAGGCATTTTTCTTCATTTTTCCACCTGATAGAGGAGGAGTAGTTGACCCAGAGAGAGATACCAACTTGTGTAAGATGATACACTGAGGTAGTTGTGAAGAAATGAGAGCCCAGCCTAGGAAGTTGTTGGTAGAAATGAAAAGAAAGGATGATGGAGAACTTGGTGAAGAGGTGAACTCCGGAACAGTAAAATCATGCTTGGAAATAGTATGGAAGGGAGACTGGTGTTTTGTACTGTGCTTTTTAGGACCTTTTGAGTTTTGAGCTGGGTACATGTATTATTGTTTTAAACATAAAAGATGATGATTTATCAAAAGAGGATCCTCTCTAAAACCTAAAAGAAAATAACAGATGGAAAGGAACCAAGTGTGATAATGTGATTACAGAGATGGGAGAGTAAGACTTAGAGAAAAAGATGGGACCCAAAACTTGAGCTTTCTCTCTTTTCCATAGGCTGGACTCCAAGTTCATCAATCCACATGCAAGAAATGATCAATATTGAGATTGTTTCCTAAGTATGTGCTGGTTTTCTGTTTTAAACTTGGTCTCTTTGCACCAGCCGTCCACAGTGTAGAAATATCAACAATTGAAATATATACTTCCAAATGTCCCAGTTGTAGAATTCCTAAAAATGTGCTTTATAAGAAAAGGCTAGCAAGAGGCCTATGGGAAAGCTCATAAAGTTAATGAGAGGTTGAGGATCATTCCAAAGCCATTTGTAATTCAGTTTTGTTGTTTATGACATAACCTCATAGTAAGTAGTTCCAAATTAACTTTCAAAGAATACATTATTTTGTCCTAATTTGAAATAGGTGGAGATGAGGGAAAAGTTGGTATCTGCAAACACTCATAGGCAGAATTGTACAGGAAATTGCTGGAAATGTGCTGTGTTGAAATCCAATGAAAATCAAGAGTTGTATGCAAAGCCACTGTGAAGCACTTAGGAGAAAAGATGGGCCATACTTGATGCCCCACACCCAGCAGTTCCATCAGCACAAGGCTCATAATCTGGATAAATGAAGGAGTTTAATGGCTCCATGGAAAAATTTGGGAGAAGAAACAGTCTCTTAAGTTGAAAGCACTGTTTGTTTATTTGGTTTTTCTAATTATAAAAGTAGCATCAGTACACAGATATTCTAGAAATTTGAAAGAAGCACCACAAAAACATGAAAGTCGGGAAATTATTGCTTAGTATGAATGTAGGAAACATGCCTTTACTTCCGTACATCTCATTATTCACTTCCTAGCTTGCATCAGGTTAATTTGATGATACATTTAAGAGGCATAATCAGTATGTATATGGTCTCTACTGATCTCAGGTCTCTCAGACAGCAGGCATCAATACATGTTGATTGAATGGGTGAGGCATAAGTGAACATTATTTTGATAATTCCACTGTTTCCATGGCATTTTGTGGCCTGTGAATACTTTATGAGAATGGTCTCTTTCTTTCAGCGATCTGAAGAACACATGGATAGGGCAGATATACTCTCTTCATTTTTTCCTTGAGGAAACCATGATCCAAAATGTTGTTAAATGATTTGCCTAATCTCAAAAAAGTCACCATTATAATTTAATGCCCATTTGAGTCATATATACATGAGTGCTGTTCATTCTAGAATCATTGTAAGTTCTTTAAATTGACTCTTAGGATGCAAATTAACAGTAAACTGTTAACCTTACTCAGGTATTTTAAAATATTGTGGAGGAAAGTAAGATAATAAATATACGAACAGTTATTCTAGAATGCAGAAAATTGCAAATGTGGAGCCCCAGAAGAGGTGGGAGGAAATAGCCACTCCCCAGCCCCTGAGAACAGAGGTGGGAGGAGGGAAAGTTTGAAGTCGGTTTGGGGAAAGAGGAAGCAGTCTTGTCTGACATAGTCTAATATAAGCGTCAAGGAGAAGTCCAAGGAGATATGTTGGAATAGGATGTATCAGTAGCTGTTGCTATGACTCATTAAGAATGAAAGTCCTGTCCCAGAATTTCACACTGCTGACAAGAGCACTTGTTTTTTGCCTTTCTGCTCCGACTATTACCACCTACCCCAGTTTCTTATTTTTCACTTGGTTCTAAAATCTCAGATTAGTTTTTCATGCTATATCTGCACAGTGGTCACAATAACTTTCTGTTTGGACTCCTTTTTGCCATGGGTATCTTTCTCCCTCAACTATAGTCCATCATTCTGTCATTTCCTTGAACAAGGCTCTTCCTCCCACTGATGTATCTTCAGGCTGGAAACAGCTATGACCTCCACCTACTTCCACTGTGCCCTGCCAGGCTCACTGACAGCCAGCAACAAACAAGGACCTTGAATGCTGGTAGAGAGTTTAAATAGAATAAACTGTTTAGCCTCCAAATATAGGGATGTTAGCCAAAACACTCTCTTGAATTTAGAATGCTATACCACTGGGCGCTAAAATAATCTCATGCATGGTTTAAAATAAAATCTACCCAACATTTGAGAACATTTTATTTTGTTTGACTATGATAAGATTTTCAAAGTCAGTATTTTAAGACTGGATGAAGTCTTTAATTAAATCAGTTATGTTTCCTTTATCTCAGTTGCAAGAATAAAAACTCAATCAAAATAATTTTTAGGTTTTCTTGCCGAGATCATTCCCTTCAAAAGCAACAACATCAATACCAAAAAAAATCAAATCCAAATTCCAGAAAAGGAAAGGCAAAAAGAAGACCAGGCTGGAATGGAGATAGGACGCTCATGGTTAAAGGTGGAAAATTTTTCCCCTTTCTGTGGGCTAGACATTTCTAGGAGACCCAAATGTGGATCGGCTTCCTCAAAACCTCTTCTGGTTTTGGTTGTCCCAGGTCAAACAACTGGTCCAGGGGAGAGAGGTTGATGAAAACAAGGCTGCACGCCAGGGCTGAAGGGTATTTTTAGGTCTTGAGGAAGAAGGTTTTTTTTTTTTTAATTTGAAGGAAAGGATGGCAATGTCATCCAAAGCACTAGTCCTGTCCACAGGCCGAGACTTGGCATGCCCTGAGAAGCATACTCCAAAAGGAATGCAACCAAATGCCAAGTTTAAGAAGCCAAGCGTTGGAGACCCAGTCAGTCCATCTGAGCAACTTGACGGAAGTTTTTGTGGGTTTTCTCATTCTTTGTCCCTTCTATAATCCCCCGGTGAACCAGGCATCGGTTTTATTTTCCTTGTCTTGGGGAAGGCTTTAGTGTCATGTTCTGTATTTTTTTTCTTTTGACTAATAAGAAGAAAACTACCATTTGAAATCTTCAAGATCTGTGTGCATTCATGTGGGTGCAGTGTATGCTACTGTGGTTTGAATCCGAAAAGTACCCCCAAAGACCCATGTGTTAGAGACTTAGTTGCCAGTTTGACACTACCGAGCCATGATGAAACCTTGAAGAAGTGTGGTCTAGTGGGAGGTTTTTCAGTCGCTGAGGGCACGCCATTGATAGGGACAGTGAGACTTTCCCCTTCCTCTTTTTCTCTTTCACTACCCTGCAGTGAAGTGAACAGCTTTATGTGCTGCCTTGTCATACAGGCTCATCAGTCACAGGCTGAACTCTCTAAAATTGAGCCAAAGCAAACCTTTTCCCTTTACAGGTTTATGGTCTCAGGTATCTGTTACCAGTAATGGAAGGCTAACGAATACAAGTGCCCAGCACTCATGCATGTGCTTAACAAAAAGTGCCCTGTGTGGACAGGGGAAAATCAGGAATGGCAGGACTGCCCACCTTTCTTAGATGATCCAGACTTGTGGTGTGACTAGGTGTTTAGACAGGCTCTTGTGACTAAAGTCTTACCAAAACAAGTGATTCTAATGTGGTATTTTAAAAATTAATAATTTAACCGGATAAGGAAATTGAACTCATAAACACTGTCTTCAACTGAATCTTATGATATTGCTTGAGCTATTCAGGTCCCATAAAGACTTATAGTCCAAAATGTGTATAAATCTTTCCCCCTGGGACCTGAGTATCCCTGGATAACTAGCCAACCAACCGTCTGTCTATTGTCATGTTGATTCTGTCTCTCTGGAGAATGCTGATATAGTGAAAAAAAAAAAAATCACAGGAACTGCTGCTTGTACTTGGATTTGCTGACCAGATCATACTTGAAGGAAATGGATTTCAGCCCAGTTTTCCCTGAATAACTGCTTATTTTCCCATAAGGTGTCTAAAGACTGATCACTTTCCAAAATGCATAAGATTTCTTTACCCATTCCAGTCTGCACTAAATCCCCACATTTCTGAAGCCTTTGTGTTCATATATCAACACCCATCAAAGCACTTCAATTCTTCATAAAATGTCAACATTATATTTCATCTCCCCTATCTCAGTGTAAGTTTCCTGGAAGCAAGAACTGGACTTGTGCTTATTTTGAAATTCTCTGCATCAACTGCAGCCAACACTGTGATCAGCTCATGGGACTTCAGCGTCTCTCGACTCTAGCACACATTCAAACATCCTACAGATGCTTCGGTTCTGTGCTCAGGCCAGCTGTTTTCAAAATATGGTCACTCGGCCAGCAGCATCAGCATCACCTGCAAATGTGCTACCAATGCAAATTATCACCCCCATCCCAAAACTACTGAATTAGAAGCTCGGGGGGTGAGGCCCAGCTACCTGTAATTTTGGTACTCCCTGAAGTTTAAGAACCACCACCTTAGGAATTATGATTCAGATGGTACAGGGTAGAATTCAGAGAACTGGGGGGAAAGTACCATTATTTGGTAAACTCCACAAAGTCAAAGGTAGTGTCCAATGTAGCTCACCACCATGTCTCCAGTGCTTGTCTCAGTGGCTGACACGAAAAATTACTGAATAAAAGGAAGAAATGCAAATTTTGAGGCCCACAAATTTTGAAGCTCATGTAAGTAACTGTATTTCTTAGTGTCTATTGACTTTTATACAAATTAACTGCAACAAGCCTTTCCAAAGATGTATATTCTCTTTGAAGTTGCCATTTATTGCAAAGTATCAATTATTTAATAAATGATGCACTTGAGGCTTATTGAATGGCCTAGCTGAAACTTGGCTTGTGAGAAAATTCTGAAAAACAAGCCAAAAGGTCAGACTTGAAAATCCAAATGTCTTCACCAAGTTAAATTAAATTTGTTTTTCCCATCAGGACAACTTACCATAGCAAGCTCTCCAGAGTTTTCTGATCTTCCTGACTAGAGTGAGCATACTATGAAATGTTCTGTCCTACAGAATGAAAAAGAAAATCTTTCTCCACTCTGTATTTATTTATTTATTTTGGTTTTTCTCCGGTACCGGGAATCGAACTCATGACCTTGCGCTTGCCAGGCAGGCGCTTTTGCCGCTGAGCTAAATCCCCAGCCCCCTGCACTCTGTATTTAAATAGAGGTAGAATAAGCTAAAGCTACAAACGACTGTACTTTCCAAAAGGCCATGATTTACACTCAAACAAAAAGTGTACTTTGCTCTTAATACATAGTGTGTCACTGTGGTACTAATACTGTTACACATGGATCATTTAAGATGAAACGGGCAATATTGAACTATATTCCTACTTTCAGAGAGCTCAAAATCCAGGACAGAGATGAGAACAGGCAAGACAACTAGAATTTCTCTTCCTCATCCTCTTTGCTGCTCTACACAGCCTTCATCTGATACATGTGCACATATAAACACATATATTATTTATCTGTTTGCGTGAGAATTCATTGTCTTCCCTCTTCACTAGAACCTAAATCCAAGATATTCCATTCAGCACCATAACTGACCAGCACTAAGGCTATTTCCTGGTGCACAGTGGATGCAATAACTATTCCTTGAATGAAATGCCAGTAAAGAAAGTAGAAATTTAAATGTGCTGAGTTGCTACAATACTTCTCAAAAATCAGATCCCACTCTTGGGTCTCCATTTTCATGCTGTCTAACAAAGAGACATGCTGTGGATTCACATGGGTCTGCAGGGTTCGAGTCTTGGTGCCCACTGTGTGGGCTTGACCGTGTTGCTTCACTTATGACAGCCTCCGTTGCCTCCCTCCCCCACTGTGATAGTGTCATGACTAAAGAACATTATGAAGACAGGACACTTGGTCCAGAGCACTAAGTGTTCGCTATTATGGAGCCAGAACATGTCAAGCCTCGTCTTCTTTCATTCGTGTCTAGCTAGCACTAATTACGAAAGGTAGAAACTGCAGGCCTCCCTTGGTAGTTTAAAACAAAATTTGAAGGGTTCAGGAGCTGTTGACTCAGGAGCTTTGAGAACATGTTGAAGATTTCCTTGGGCACTTTTGAAAAGATGAGATGTTTTCAATTAGCCCTCTCCTGTTGTTACAAGACAAGAAAAATATTAGCACCGATGTATATAAAATTTTTAAAAAATCAACAATTACTCTGCATTGGTTCAGCTGATGACTAATTTCAAAGTCTCTTTGTTAGGATGTGTAAAAGCATTTCCTGCAATGTTCTAAAATATATTTCAATAGTTTCAAGAACTGTTGATTCATAACTTTAAGCTATGAAGCTTTTTTGGGAAAAATCTGTATACGTTCCATTAAAATCTTTTTGGTTCTTGTTATTGTTTGTAGACAGCTGTGCTAGCCAACCTAATGTGGTAAACTATGTTTGTCATGAGGATGTCATACCCAGCATCTTGTGATGATTAACTCACCAAGACTGCCAAGTACATCTCCAATTTACTCAGACAATATTAAAGGACTTTGCAAGTTATGAGCACAGCTAAAAGACGTTTCCTCCCTGTAGCACTATGTTTTACAAATAAAATTTTAAAAACTGAAAATAACTTTAAAATACAAGACAGAACTTGATTTGGCTAGACAGTATTGTTTATTCTGTTGAAATTTTAAATTATATTATTATTTGAGACATCAGTAATTCTAACAAAAGGAGTTATATGAGTAGGTATAAATATGTGTGATATATTTGTATATACACTAAATAAATATTTTTAGAACAATACTTTTCAAAGTCTTTCTATTGCTACAATGAGAAGGTGTTTTCTATGGGTTTTACTAAAGATGCTGCAAAGTTTTCCCTTATGGGTTCTGTGAGGCGTATCTTCCAGTGGTGAGATACCAAGGCTTCCACCTGATAAGAGAACTGTTGTCAGTTCAAACTGGAAACTCTCCAAGCTTCCTGGTCCCGTATTTAAGTTCAGGATAATAATATCTGCCCCACTTTAGAGAGCAAATGAAAAGTCGTGTATATAATTTTGTAAATGGAAACCCTCCCCCCTCTTACTTACTGACCATCTATCTCTATGTAAGCATTACTGTTGTTCTTTAATGGCTTGTTTATATAAATCACAAAATTGTTATCAAAATATCTCAGGGAACCTAGTCATTAGATATTTACTCTCTGAACTTCAGTCAGCTGACTAAGACTTGTTAACATCATATTTAAGATCGCAAGATAAGAGTATTCTTTTCATACATTAACAGTGGTTTTCTTTTTCTCCCTTCCTTCCTTCCATCCTTCCTTCCTTCCTTCCTTCCTTCCTTCCTTCCTTCCTTCCTTCCTTCCTTCCTTCCTTCC
>NW_004955467.1:6619567-6644534 GCF_000276665.1 Chinchilla lanigera | reverse complement strand
TCCATCCTTCCTTCCTTCCTTCCATCCTTCCTTCCTTCCTTCCATCCTTCCTTCCTTCCTTCCATCCTTCCTTCCTTCCTTCTAGAAACGACTGGAAAATTCAAACACACTAACCCTGAAGATTAGAAGTCTCTTATTCCTCGACAACTATTCCTTGCTGGGGAACTGGGGCCTTGGATAGCAAAAGACAAATCTGGCCTGAATGAAAAGGTCTGCTAGCCAAGAGGGATCTGGCCTGACCTACAACTAATGTCTCTTCTGTTGTGACAGCCTTTCTCACATTGACTGAGCCCTTTCCCAGTCACTTTTTTCAGATTTCTTCCCTTGAGCTGATTACATGGTAGTAAAATTAGTTTTTTTAATATAATAAATAATACATTGCTGTCTACAGTGGTAAACTTCTAAAAATCAATTATATAAGTAAGTAGGGTTATAACAGCAAAAGTTCCATTCCTTCTCATTGTTAAAAGTTTGGGGTGCAGCCCCTAGATCATATGTATGCAGTTTTAATAGGCACATACAAAAATTCTTTAACAATCATGCTGTATATTTGTTCCACATTTAAAAAAATCTTTTCATGTCATTTATTGATATACCTACTCCATAACATGAATGTACATTACTTAACTTTTGGCGAACATTCCTTTCTTTCTGTTCATTCCCTTTATCTTTCTTTCTTTCTTTCTTCCCTTCCTTTCTTCTCTATTAAAATTTTATAGCAAACATTATTGTGTTCAGTAGACGCATACAAGTACACATATTTCTGAAAGATAATTTTATAATTTTGTTTTATACAATTAGATTATCTTTTTTAATGCAGCAGAATTTTTTATATGTAAAAATTCATTTTTACTTATAGAGTAATGAACAAATTAAACTTTCCTTTAAAAAGATAGATGTCTGTTAGTTCCCAGTTGTTTATTGAATACAGTTGTCCTTTGGTATCCAGGAGGGATTGCATCCAGCATCCTAACGCCATACTAAAACAGTTAATACTCAAGCCCTTGTGTAAAGTGACAAGTATTTGCATAAAATTTTCCTGTATATTTTAAATCAAATCTAGGTTATTTATAATTCCTAGTACAATGTAAATGCTATGTAAATAGTTGTGATATTCTTATAGAATGTTTTGCAAATCTAGTAGCACGGATCTTCACACTGCTTTTTGCATGTTTAAGTATTTTCATTATTCTTATGTGTTTTTCTTTCAGCTGAACTTTCTCATTAATATTTAGCGTTTATTTTAATATTAGCATTGTCAAGTTCCATTTAAAAATCATAATACAAATATTAAACAACACTTAGTGAAACTTTTGACCTGGGGGGAAGAATGCACAGTTTTGTTGGGTTTTGGCATATGCATAGGTTTGTGTAACTACCAAAACCATCAGGATGAAGATAGTTTCATCAACAAAGAAAAACTCCCCTGTGCTACTATCCTTTTATTGTCACACCTTCCTCCAACCCTAACCCATGGCAATCACTGTCCCCTGTCACTATAGTCTTGTCTTGAGAATATAACATAAATAGAATCATATGGTACATAACTTTTGAAGTTGCTTTCATTCCACATAATGCCCTGAGAGTTACTCAAGTTTTTTACTATATAAGTAATTTGTTCTTTTTTATTGCTGAGTACTATCCCATTATATGAATTTACCACAGTTTATGCATGATCCACCTTTTTTTAAAAAAGTTTTTTCCATAGTGGACAGAGCTTCCTTGAATATTCATGTAGAGGTATTTGTATGAACGGTAATTTCATTTTTCTTGAATAAATATCATGAAATAGGGATTGCTGGGTTGAAGGGTGCCTATGTTTAACTTTGTAAGAAACTGCCAAACTGTTTTCCGGAGTCACTATACCACTGCATTCCTCCCAGCACTGTATGAAAGTTTTAACTTCTCGGGGCTGGGGCTTTAGCTCAGCAGCACAGTGCCTGCCTGGCAAGCACAAGGTCATGAGTTCGATTCACGGTACTGGAAAAAAAAAAAGTACCAAAAGTTTTAACTTCTCCATATCCTTTCCACCACATGGTATTGTCAGTATCTTTAATTGAAATCATTCTAATAGCAATAGTGATATCTAATTATAGGTCTACTTTGTGTTTTCCAATGTCTAATGACGTTTTTTCACATGCTTCCCACCAACATTTTTTCTTGAACAAAATGTCTGTTCAAATCATTTAAACTATTTTAAAAGCATTATTTGTTTTCTTGATCTTCAATTTTGAGAGTTTTTATGGATTCTTAACAAATATCCTTTGTTAGCAGGAGCATTTTTATTTATTTATTTTTGTGATCAAGTTTATTAGTACAATTTAGATATCCATAATAATCACATTCATCATAGGGAATTTGTACCTGTGCATGTAAAACTTAGTTCCTCTTTTTTTTCTCATTTCCCTCCTCCTCCCCTTCTTATTTACTAGCTTTGTTTCCATTTTATCCTCTTTAAAAAATTTTTTTTCTTTTCCCTTCCATCCCCCATCCCCCTTTCCCTTTGAACAGTTACTTCCTATTTCACAAAATCTACGATACATTTTGGTTCTTATTTACACTTTCAGTTTCTCCCACCAGAGAGACAATGCAATATTTACACATATGTGACCAATTTATTTCACTTAAGAGTGTGGTCTTAAGGTCCATCCATTTAGCTATAAATGTCTCAAGTTTTTCCTTCTTTATGGCTAAGTAGTACTTCATTGTATAAAAAAAAACCACATCTTTTTTTATCCATTTGTCAGTTGATGGGCATTTAGGTTGTTTCCAAGATTTAGTTATTAGAAACTGTGCTGCTGTAAACATGATCTCAGATGCTCATTTTGGGATTGGGTCTTTGAGTTTTGGGGGCCTGATTTTTAAAAATTCTTTATATGTTCTTTTCTAATTTTTTAAAATTATTTTTTATTCTCTTTAAAATAAAAAAATAAACATGGGTGTGAATATATCGCTGTGGTATGATGCTTTTAATACTTTTGGGAAGATACCCAGAAGGGAAATAGCTGGGCCAAATATGACTTCTAGTCCTAGGTTTTGAGGAATCTCCATACTGATTTCTACAGTAGTTGCACCAGTCTACGTTCCCACCAACAATGGAGAAGATTTCTTTTTCCCCCATAGCCCCTCCAGCATTTGTCATTGGTTGATTTCTTTCTAATAGCCATTCTTTCTGGGGTAAGATGGAATCCCAGTATTTTAATTTGCATCTCTCAAATGATCAGTGATGTTGAACATTTTTTCATGTATTTATTTGCTCTTTGTACTTCTTCTGAGAAGTGCCTTTTCATTTCAGATGGCCACTTTTGGATTGGGTCTTTACATTTGGGGGGGTCTGATTTTTTTCAATTCTTTATATGTTCCAGATATTAGTTTTTTGTCTGAAGAACAACTGGCTAATATTTTTTCCCACTCTGGATTGTCTTTTCACGCTGTTGATTACTTTTGCTGTACAAAGCTTTTTAATGGGATAAGACTCTAGTTGTTGATCCTTTGTAGTATTTCCCATGTAGTGGAGGTTTTGTTTGTGAAGTCTTTGCCTAAACCTATGTCTTCAAGAGTTCTACCTATTCTTTCTTCCAGCAGATTTAGTGTTTCTGGTTTAATATGTAGATCTTTGATCCATTTTGATTTTAGTTTAGTGCATGGTGATATACATGGATCTAGTTTTAGTTTTCAGTATGTGGAAAACCAGTTTTTACAACACCATTTATTAAAGACATTTTTTCTTCCAATAAACATGTGTAGCCTCCTTGACAAAGATGACTGAGTGTGTTTGAAGTTGTTTTTTCTTCCTCTAATCTATTCCATTGATCCTCAGGTCAGTTTTTCTCCCCCCAGTACCATACTGTTTTTATCATAGTAACTCTGTAGTATAATTTCAAGTCAGGGATAGCGATACTTCCTGCTTTGCCTTTGTTACCCAGAATTGCTTCTGTTATACTGGGTTTTTTGTTTCCAAATGAATTTTAGGAATGTTTTCTCTAGTTCTGTGAGTTATGCTAATGGTATTTTGATTGCGATTGTATTAAATCTGTTTAACAGTTTTGGGAGTATGGTCATTTTTACTGCATTGGTTCTTCCTATCAGTGAACAAGGGATATTTTTTCATTTTCTGATATCATCTTCAATCTCCTTTTCCAGAGTACTGTGGTTTTCAATGTAGAGATCTTTCACCCCTTTGTTAGATTGATTCCTAAGTACTTCATTTTTTTAATGCTATTGTAAAAGATATGGTGTCCATAATTTCTCTCTCAGTGAGTTTGTTATTTGTGTGTGAGAATATTATTGATTTTTGAGTGTTGACTTTATATCCAGGTGTGCAACTATATTTGGTTATTAAATTTAGAAGACTTTTGGTGGAATTTTTGGGGTCTTCTCTGTAGAGTAAGCAAGAGCATTTTCAAGGGAGGGTGAACTGTGTGGTCACGTAGGGTCCCACACTTAAAAGGATCCCATGCTTTGTTTAGTGTTCTGCTGTCACATTCTTGAAATTCTTAATAATTTTTTAACAAAGGGTCACACATTTTCATTTTATTTTGGACCCCGAGTATTCAATAACCTATCCTATTTCTTGAATAAGTGATTTGCAAATCCTTTTTCCAGTCCTTGCTTGTCTCCTAGTTCTCTTAACAGTTCTCTTCTAGAGCAAAGTTTTAAATTTTGATGAAGCCTAATTTATCAGTTTTCTCTTTGGTGGATTCTGCTTTTGTTGTCATGTCCAGGAACTCTTTGATCATGAAGATTTTCTCTTCAGTTATCTTGTAAATGTTTTGTGCATTGTTTCATATTAAAATATGCAATCAATTTTGAGCTAATTTTTTATAGTTTATGAGATTTAGGTTTTACATTTGCACTTTGATTGCCAATATATTTAACTTATAGATTAATTTAGGAAGAACTGACAGCTTTGCAATGTAGTATCTTTATACCCAGGAACATAATGATTTTTTCCCACTTATTTAAGTCTTCTTTCATGTCCTATAAAGTCTTGTTGTTTTATTTATAATTGCCTCATATATTTTTATTACTCTATTTGTAGTTATTTTATAGTTTTGTTGCTATTGTTTGTTTTCCATTATATTTACTAACTCATTACAGTTAAAGGATTGAAGCTGAAAAGATTGAAGATAAAGAATTGAAATTGAAAAGGGAACTCTTGCCTCTGTGTCTTGGTTTTGTATCAAAACTACTTACTAAGTGGCTATACTAAGTGTTTGCTTTGAGGAGGTTCCCAAAGAGACAATTTCTTCTTCCTCACTTTCTGTCTTTCCCTTATGTGAACTGGGAATGGAGGTGGGGTGGGGGCTGGGCAGGTAAGTTCTGCTGAATGACATCTCCACCCTGCACTAAGCTCCAGTTGCTGCAAGGTGCTTGGTGCCATTGCTCTCACCTGAGGCTTTTAGGAGCTAATTGCACACACACACACACACACACACACACACACACACACACACACACACACACACACACCCTTATCAGTTCATGCTTATTTGGCTGCAAGTAATAGACTAGTTCAGTGACCTTTGCCTAGCAGAATCCTGTTTTATTTCTGAACGTTAGCCACTGCTGGTTCAGACTGGGAATCTGAACTTTCAGACTTTCTTCAAAATAAACTTCTTTATTTTTAAATAACTTGGCTCATAGGAAAGTTATAAAAACAGTAAAAAGAATCTTTGCATCCATTTCACCCAGTTTCCTCTTGCTCTGATATACTAATCAAAAGAAATTAATATTATATATTGTCATGATTTAAGCTACATTTTTTATTCAAATTTGATCAGTTTTCCCACAAATATGGTTTCTCAGCTCCAGAATCCAGTCCAAAATTCTCATTGCTTTTTTTTTGAGACAGGATTTCTTTTTTTTTGAAGCAACATCTCCCTATGCAGTTCAGGCTGTTCTTGAACTCACTTTGTAGCTCAGGCTGGCCTTGAACTTGCAGCGACCCTCCTACCTCAGCCTCCAAGTGCTGGGATTACAGACAGGTGCCACCATGCCCAGTTTGAGATAGGATTTAGCTATGCACTTTAGGCTGACCTTGAACTCAGTAAGTAGCCCAGGCTGGTCTCAAACTCATGACAATCCTCCTACCTCAACCTCCCAGTGCTGGGATCACAGGTGTGCACCACCATGCCTCGTTCTCATTACCTTTAGTTTTTACACCTCCTTAGGTATCTTGGTGGACAGTTTCTAGGTCCTTGCTTGTTTTTCATGGGCTTGTAAGTTTTTGAAGAGTATTACTCAGATATTCTATAGACTGTTACTCAATTTGGATTGGTTTGATGATTTTTCATAATTAATCTGATCTGTGTATTTTAGGGCACAATACCACAGAGGTGTGTGGCATACCCTCCTCATTGCTTCATAAAATTACTTGTCATAGAGATATTGACCTTGTGACAGCTAACTGGTAATGTTCAGCTTGATCACTGAGGTGGTATCTGCCAGGCCTTTTAGTCTTTTTATTATGGAGAATTGGAAACATACACAAAAGTAGAGAGAATAGTTATACCTATCTATCTATCTATCTGTCTGTCTATCTATCTATCATCTCAAACTTCAAAAATTATTATGTTTATTTCATTTACTTGACCACCAGTCCCTGCTGGGCTATTTGAAGCAGGTTCTAGACATCATATTTTATCTATAAATATTTTAGTGTGAATCATAGAAGATAAGGACTCCTAGAAAAATAGCCACAATATCATTAATACTCATTACAAATTTCACTAGCATTTTGAGACCGTTTCTCTGTTCCCACACTACCCTCCTAGACATGTGGTCCTTCAGCTCTGCTGTTTAATGGTTCCAGGAGGAATCACATCAAAGTTTAAGGCAAGACACCAAGAGGTGGAGTAGTAAGAATTCAAAAGCTTTCCTAAGTCTCTTCTGCCCTCACCAGCATCAGCAGACTTCCAAAGATATTTCCTAGTCCAGGACTATGCCATGTGGTTGCCACAAGCACCAAGGAAGCTGGAAATAGTAGCATCTGGCTTTCTAACCTCTCTAATTGAGAATGATATAGGACAACGAAGCTGAGAATAGATACTAAGTGAGTCAAAATAGAGTTATATTCCACACTAATTTTGGGGAAGAGAAAGATTTCTCTTGACATTTGCATCCATTCAATGGAACTAGTCTTTAGGACTGGAAGAGGCCAGAATGAGACTGGCAGCAAGAGTAACTGAGCTACAGAGCCATGGTAACACTCATCTTTCTTCTGCCTTTGGCTTAGTAAGACCTGTCAGGCTTGACTCAAACATGCCTTGCCCAGCACCCAACCTATTTTTCAGCAGTTACAGTTGTTCTCAGCAAAATCTACAACCCCAGCATGAGTGCTGCCCTCAGCAAGCACAGGATGTCATAAAAGAGATAAGATGGAGCATGAATCTTTCTAGCACCACAGGACATCTGCAGACACCCAAACATTTACACTGGATGCCCCAAGGACTTCAAACACTGAGGCACTGGATGTTTAGAAAACTTTGACCACTGATGTTTACTAAGATCTTCCCAACTACTGCCCTTTTCCTTCTTTCAAACCCTATAGAAAAGGTCACTTCTCTTTGTTCCCTATAGATGGCCTTTTTGCCTCTGTCTGCCTGCACTCAGGCACAATAAATTCCTCTCTATGTTGCCTTTACACAAGCCTGGTGGTCTCTGCTGGTCTCTGACTCATGACATGCCTAATGTCAGGCTTGACTCAGACATGACTAGGCTGTAAGGCTGGGGGAACTGACCGAGTCTATTAGCGGAGGCTGAAGTTCCAGCTGTGGAGGATGTAGAGCTGTGGGGCTGTTAGTCTTCAGTGACTGAGAGTCATAGTTGTTAAAGAAGGTAATTTTATAGGACATAAAATTGGAGCAATCCTAGATTGCCCAGTAGGCTGAGTATATACTTCAAGGACTATTAAAGCAGGAACTCTATAAGAAATATTTAGATGTAATGACTTCAGCAAGAATTTTGCTAGACAGAAAATATTTAGAGGGTGGAGGTGTAGCTCAGAGATCAGAGAATTTGTCTAGCATGCCTGAGGCAGAGTTGAATATCCAGTACACACACACACAGAGTTTAGACAGAACCAATTTTCATTGAATCTAAGATATTCCATTATTACGTATACTTCTGAGAAAGAAAATGCCAATGAAACTACAATGTGCTGCTGATTCTACAGAACATGCTAACTTCAGAAATACTAAAATGTGAAGGAAATGTAACTCAGTATTGATGAAATGTTATAAACAAGTACATGTTGGATTCTATGTCACAATCTTTTTTTCATGCAACACCATGCTTGGCTCCACAATCTTTTAAAAAATTGTTTTTATTGAATTATAGTCAATCAAGGGAATTTCCCTGATGTATATAGTTATGTATATAACCATCACCCATGTTAAGATATAAAACACTTCCTCATCTCAGAAGTTTCCTTATGTCCCAATCCCACTCAAGCCTTGCCTGCAAAGGTAGCTATTTGCTGAAAATTTTCACCATAAATGAGATTCCTTTATGCTGGAACTTTATATAAATGGAATTATTTAGTTTTTCTTCCTTTATGTCTTTTATATTCATCACATTTAATAGATTTATCCATGCTGTAGCATATAATCAGTACTTCAATCTTTTTTTAAATCCCTGAATAGCATTGTGTTGTAAAGATATATTTCAGTTACTTTGTCACTGAGACACAATACCTGACACCTACAAATTAAGGGAGGAAAGGTTTACTTGGGCTCACAGTTTGTAGCAGTTTCAGTCCATATTCAGCTGGCTCTGAGGCAGGACAGCATGGCAGATGGGCATGGCAGACGGGCATGGCAGAGGGGAGGTGGCTCATGGCATGATAACAGGAAGTACAGAGGGAAAGAAAGGGAAACCCTTCCAAACCACACTGCCGGTGACCTATCTCTTCCTACCAGCTCCCACTTCCTAACAGCAAGCCAGCTATGAACCCACATAATCCAATCACCTTCCAAAAGCCCCAACATGTGCATGCATGAAACTTTAGTGACCATTTTAGATCTAAACATGTAACACTGTCTATCCATTTGCCTGTTGATGAGCATTTGGGTTGATTCCAATTATTTTACTACTGTAGATTCCATGCACATGTGTATGAGAGTCTTTGAATGGACTCATGTTTTAATTTATTTTGGGTAAATATCCAGAGCAGAACAGCTTCTCAGACTGGTTTTACCATTTTATACTTTCACCTGCGAGGTACAAGAACTTCAGCTTCTCCATTTCCTCACCAACACTAGGTATTATTAGTCTCACTAATTTTGCAGTAGCTTTATCTGTGGGCTTAAAGAAATATTTCATTGTGGTTTCAATTTGCATTTATGTGATGTATATTTTCATGTGCTATTGGCTAATTAATGTGTCTTCTCTTGAGAAATTCAAGACTTTTCTATTTTTTTTTAAATTGGATGAGTTGTCCATTTCTTATTGAATTGTATCCTTATATATTGTCAGTACTGATTACTTTGTGAGATACATGTTTAGCAAGGAAAAAACAGTTAAGTGAAGTAAGAAAAACCATAGCTGAAACAAACTAAAATTGAAATCAAATTGATATTTACTGAATAATCACCAGATACAAGATGCTTCTTGCTCACTATTTTCCTTAATTTTCCCTCTCAGGAACATTGTTTCCTCAACGTTTTCTCTATGATACTGGAACCCAAAGAGGTTCAGTTACTGGTTCAGGGTTGTTTAGATTATAAGGGGCAGAGCTAGAATTCCAAGAGGTCTGTGTAAATACTTTCTCTTAAAAGAAGCATACTCACATACAGTGGCGTTCATTTCCCCTTTTATTTATTTTTTGTTTTATTGGTACATGTTTGAAGTACCTGAAGTTTACACTCATCCTGAGGAGAGGTACATGTCATAACACAGCTTGTTTCTTTTTTAATCCCCTTCTCTTGCTGGGAATTTAGTTCAGCGGCACAGCCCCTGCCTAGCAAGCACGAGGTCGTGAGTTCAATTCCCGGTACCAGAAAAAACAAACAAACAAACAAAACCAGAAAATATGATAAAGAAAAAAATCCCCTTCTCTTTCTACCCAACTCCTTCCCTCCACCTTTAAATCCCTTTTCACTATTTTCATTCTTGTTGTTACCATAATTCTTAGCTCGTATTTGCGACATATGATGTTTACATTCATTGAGGTTATTAGGTTGCTGTACATGGCATATTTAATTCCACTTTCCCCGTCCATCCCCCTTCCCCCGTCCACCCCCTTCCCCCTCACGTTGATTTCCTGGCCCCCTTCCCATTTGTAAGAGATCTATCCTTTATTGTGCCCTTTGTTTGTACTTTGCCTTACTCAAATGAGAAATACCATATGGTATTTAAGCTTTTGTGTCTCATGTATTTCACTCAACGTTATATTTTCCAGATGCATACATTTTCCTTCAAATGTCAAGAGGTTACACTTCTTCCATTATATATAGATATATTTTCTTCACCTATTTGTCCATCAATAGCTGCTTCTAGGATTTAGTTATTATGAACTGTACTGCCATAAATACTGGTATGCATTTACTACAGTAGTATGATGTCTTTAATTCTTTGGGGAAGATACCTAGAAGGGGAATAGCTGAGTCATATGGAATTTCTAATTTTCTTTCTTTGAGAAATCTCCACACTGATTCCATAATGGCTGTACTGGTTTAGATTCCCACCAACAATGTAGGAGGGTTCAGTTTTAACCACAGCTATGCCAGCATTTGTTGCTTTTTGACTTCTTGCTGAATGCCATTCTTTCTGGTGTAGGGTGGCTCTTACCATTGTTTCAATTTACATTTCTCTAATGGCCAGCGATGTTGAAAATTTTTTCATATACTTGTTGGCCATTTGTACTTCTCCAGAAAAGTGTCTGTTCTTTTCACTTGTCCATTTATTTATCTTATGAAAAAATCCAAAATTTTATATGAAAATAATGAGAATAATAATAGTTGATACACTGTGAATCATTATCCTCAAAGAGTTACTCAGAGTATAAAACATAGACCAATAAGATTCTTACAAAGAAAAAACAGAAAATAACACAAAATTTTCTTTTTCAATGAACTAAGATAAACTAGTAGCATAAATAAAACAAATTAGCATATATGAAGTATTTTTGAAACAATGGAATAGGCTGAATGGAGGAAGAATGTGAACTTTTCCCAACTTTCTATTTATTTGCCTTTCATTTTGCTCCCCCTCCATATATATGTATATGTATGTACTTTATGTTTCTCATATAGGAGAAATAATGCAATATTTAAACTGTGTGTCTGACTTATTTCACTTAACATTATATTCTCGAAGTGCATACATTTACATATGAATAGAGGACAGTTCAACATGCACAAGTCAATACGTGCCAATTTCTTGATTAGGGCTTTGTTTTAAATATATGAGGAACTAAAAAAAAATTAGACTACCTAAAATAAAGATTCTTCTTTTATTTTAAATGATGTAGAGGAAACATCTAATTTTTTAAAATACTCTCGTCTCCCAGAATCTTATTCTGTCCTTAAATTAGAGCTAGCTGATTAGTTGTGATTCATCTATAATAAAAAAACTAATAATTGCTTTATATGTTTCTGAATCAGGTTACAGGTAATAATCTAGGATAGGGAGAACCAAGGAAAAAAGTGGAAAGAGGATTGCAAAGCAAGTTGAGGAGAGTGGGTGCTGAGGCAAAAAGTTAAGACAGAAGAATAAGTCAAAGCCAAGACAAACACGTGAAGCCAGGGAGTTACTAAAAGCTAGAAACTAAGACAGAGCAGGGCTATAAAGTCAGGGCAGAAACAAGTGCTCAGAGATGAAAAGACCTTGAAATGCTTTTCAGTTTCTAATAATTCACATTTAGTCCCTAAATCTACATTTTGAAAGCCCAGCACTTTCTCTGTGCCCCTCCAGTGAAGCCCTACATTTCCGAAGCTGTGATTCAGTGACACAGTGCTGGCTCATAGGTGATGTCCAGCTTTACCTTCCTGTGTGAATGGTAATCTAGATGTAGCTCTTTTGCCTACTAAATGACATCATTCAATTGTTAATAATAATCTTTAAAAATCATTATTTTATGAAAAAATATATTGTCACAGTAGCAAAATTTGGACCTTATCTGGGGAAGGAAGAGCTGAATTCAAGAAGTTTCCTATTTATCATGACTACTTTTTGTTTGTTTGTTTGTTGATACTCAGCATCAAAACCAAGACCTCCCTGTCACCTTAACGCTGAGATGAGGGAAAACTTTGTTCAGTGAGACAGCATTGAGTCCTCTTGTGAACAAACACTTTAATTCTGAGCCACACTGGCTGCAAGATTTCTCAGAACTCTTAAATATCCTAATAAAATATATTGTGACTCTCTAGTAAGCAATATAGTATTACTATTTCTCAAATGTATTTTTCCATTAATACTATTTTATCCTGAGTATATTTATTGCAGAATAAAAATGTCCCTTAGAAAATTATTAGGAAGTAATAATGCATTATGTATATTTTTTGTCTTTTTTTTGAGACAGGGCCTTGCTATGCAGTTGAGGCTGAACTCCAGCCTACTCTGCAGCCCAGGATGGCCTCGAGCTCACAACAATCCTCCCACCTCAGCCTCCCGAGCACCAGGACTACAAATGTGTGCCACCATACCCAGCTAATGCCTGGAAAAGGAAGATTCAGTTAAGGAAAACCTGTAATAACATTCAGAATGTCTAACTTATCAAAAATATGAAAGCATCTCAACTGGTATGCTCTGAGTGGGCAGACAGAAATCATAAACATGCTAACACAGGAACATGATAACATGCTAAAGATTCCCAGTTGAACTTAAGCCCATAGGGTTTTGGCATTCTAGTGAAACCAAAACCAAGATTCTGTGAGCCCTTTTTCCCTCAGTTACTCCTGAGGATTCCACAGGCAGCTGGGTTCCAGGAATCAAAGAAACTGGATTATATTAATTCAACATTGAAGTTGCTGTAGGAACTCCCAACTTGACTTGTGGGTCTTATTATGTAGTTTTTATTCAGCACATATTTAAGGAGTATTCTCTGTGTGCCAGGAACTTCAGAGGTGCTGGGTAAACAGTAGCAGGGAGCAAAACAGAAAAGAACTCCTTGCCCTGTTGGAGCCAATATCCTAGTAGAGGAGTGAAAAATAGGAATAAATCCTTAAATATTTTTGTCTTAGTTACTTTTCTCTCATTGCTAAGATAAAATACCCAACGGCCAAAATTAAGGATGCAAAGGTTTATTTAACTCACAGTTTGTGGAGGTTTCAGTCCATACTTGGCTGGCTCCAAGGCAGAGTGGCACATGGCAGAGGGCAAAAGTTCATGGTGGCAGAAAACAGCGAAGGCAAAAAAGAGAAAAAGGGAGGAGAGGTGGCGGCAGCCTCTTTCCCTTCCTTACATTGTATGCAAACTGTCTGCCCCAGGGCGGGTGTAGCACTCACATCCATAATTCCAGCATTGGACCATGAATCAATCATAAACTCTAGAAGCCCGCCCATGACCGCATGAGGATTTGGGGGGACATCCAGACACAAACCATAACAATGTTACTTGATAAGGACAAAACAAAAAAACTAAAAATATGTCCAGGGGATATGAAGAGAATCAGGGTGATGGTGAAGTGAAAGGCCTTTGTAAAAACAATGACTTTGAGAAAATACATGAAAGAAGGGAGGAAGCCAGCCCCAAAAGGAATGGCATGCGCAAATGCCGTACCTAGAGAACATGCCTGCCTTATTGGAGGAAGTGCAAAGAATAGTATGGCTAGAGTTGAGAGAATGAAGGGGAAGTAGTAGGAAACTAGGTTAGAGATGTAATAGAACATCAGACCAGGAGCCTTACAGGTCATAATTAGGACTTTGCCTTTTTCTCTGTTGTGGCTTGTGTCTAGATGTCCCCCCAAAGCCTCATGCATCATAGGTGAGGTTTTTTTCAGAGGTGGGTGTGTCTAGTATATGTGATGCTGAGATTGATTCATGGTGGGATGCTAGAACCCAGGGCACTAGAATTAAGGGTATGAGTGCTATCTGCACTAAGGGCGGGTACCCTGGATAAGATACAAGGGGTAGAAAGAGTTGTTGTCAACCCTTGTTGCTTTGCTACCTTCTGCCTGCCCTGGAGTGTTTCTCCCATATAATGTCCCTCTGCCATGCCACCCTGCCTTGGATCCAGACACTCACGGACTGAAACCTCTACAAACTGAGAGAAAAATAAACCTTTCTTCCTTAAAAAAAAAAAAAAAAAACAACCCAAGGCCTCAAACATTCTAGGCAAGCACTCTATTTCCCATCCCAAAGACTACTATTTATAGCATTATTATATCACATTGCTCGATTCTGACTCACGGAACTCAGCCATAATAATACATATATATTACATTAGGACTCTTCAGAGACACAGAACCTATATATACATATATATTTTAATTATTATTTTATGAAATCATATATTGTCATAGTTAGCAAAACAAGGCATACACACATATTAGCTGGGTATTATGATCTTACCAAGTATGCACATAAACAACCCCATGTTGGAACTTTTGGGAGACATTTTTATGTCTAATTATGTCAGTTTATACCATTGGCAACTATTCCTTAAATGTCTAAATTATGAGTTAGTTGGGGTTATTTGTTTGGAAAATTTGTGTGTATAGCTGCTGAAGGACCAAGCTATTTTATGAATTTTTTTTCCTCTTAAGGCTATTGTGTTTGAATAATCCTCATGTCTTCTTTTGTAGCAAGTCATTCAAAAATGAGTTGACCTTTAAAAGAATTTCATGGTAATTTTCCTCTAGCTTATCTTTGGCAGTCAAAATAAATAAGATCGAGCACTAGGGAGGCATTGACTCACTTCATTTCCCTTTGTAACCTTAAGCTTATGTTTAGATTAGACACATAGAGGAATCTGAGGCTTTGTGTTAGTTTGTGAGCATAGCCTTCGACAGAAAAAAATGAACAAGCAAAATATGTTGGTGACAAAAATGGAAGATAAAATAGAGCAACATGAAGAAAAATGGTATTCTGAATTTTGATCTCAGGGAACAAGTCCCTTTCTGTGTTCAAGAAGGGAGAGAAAAATGACATCTTTTAAATCCAAGTTAATTCTCTCCTCTTAGCCAAGTTGCTCATGATTGATTGGTCCTTTCATATGTCAAAAAAATGATCTTTCCTCTCCCTGATCTTCTATTAAAAACAGTGGGACAATTAATTCTTCCTACTCATTAGTCTTATAACATAAACTCTTAAATGTGTGGAACTCAGATTTAGAGCTTTTTATAAAGATCAGCTATTCAAAGGGAATGTAATTCATCAGGAATATGCTTTTGAAAATGAGATTTAAAAGCTTAGCTCTAATTAGGTAAACAGAATGATCATGAAATAGATTGGAACAAAAAAAGTAAAAAAAGTTTTTTAAAATGTAGAACATTTGAGAGAAGCTGAGGATAGATTAATCGTGGGAACTGAGTGACTTGTGCTAATGGCATAAAGAACTTAAAAGGACACATTTCAGATCTGTGAAAGGTAAATGATGGACAGATAAGGGAAAAAGGAGTTGTAGCTCCTTTTATACATATCCACTCAGGTACTTCATTTGATAGAAAGCACCATGGAAGAGGCTGATATAAAAGCCTGCATGGGAAAGGAAGGAGCCTATGGAATTTACTAAGACCTCAAGTACCTAGAACTCTTGGCCTTAGTGCAGTAAGCAACAGAATCCCTGAAGGTTTGGAAGGAAAGAAGAAGGGGAGGAATGCAGTATGTTAGTAAGTGAGTGTGTAGGTATAGTGTAGACTGGGTTGAAAGAGTAGTGTCCGAGATTATAGTCAAGTGAGATTCCTGCCTCAGTGGGAGGGCAGAGCTGAAGACATCAGATGAATACAGAATAGTCTGAAAGTGTAATGGGCTCCCAAAGGGAAACATAGACAGGCTAGATGCTATCTTTGAGGCTATTTGATCTCACCCTTTACCTAACACAATCTGCCTAAATTTAACAAGAACATTTTGAAGTGTTTTTTTGTAGAAGGTGCGTTTAGGTTTTCACTTGGTTTTGTAACTACTCTTTTAGGAAAGCAGCATTCTCTAAACTATATGATTTGTTTTATTGTCTCTTTTCAGATTGTTCCCTTCTGGAATGTTCCTGTAGCATCGTGAGTCTTTCTTCCCACTTTATCATGGCTAGTCATCCCTGAACGTTGGACTTATAAGCCCCTCAACAGGACAATGTCACATTTCCAATGGGGCTCTAGAAGAGATGGAGTAGAAATATCTCCTTCACTCAACTCTTGGCTCTCCTCTCCCCTGAGTCTCTTCAAAAATCAACACATGGACCATGATCTATGCAAACTTCTTTATTGAAGAATCTAGAGAAGGATAACATTAGCAAATAAGAAACTAGTAAAAACTAACCTTCTTTAGGTACTTATTACATAAAGTACAGAGAACTTTCCTTGCATGATTTTAATCTCCACAATGACTGTGTGGGGCAGACGTTATAATCTCCATTTTATAAAAGAAGAAACCAAGACCCAGAGAGATTTAGTAACTTACACAGTGTCCCCCATCCACTCACTGGCAGTACTAATATTTAATCTCAATGAGTGATGCTTCAAAACCCATATCTCCAGCCACCATACTGAGTATAGGCCCTCAAGGAAGCACCTAAGAATATGAGATCCCAGAGGAGGGTTTTCGTTTACTGAGATCTGGGCCTTTTCTTCCCAAAATCCTTCACCTTGGCCTGTGTCCATGTAAAATTTCCATTTCTTTTCCTTGGAAAACTTTACCCAATCTCACCAGAAGACCCCACATTCCACGCATCTTCTCTTTTTCCCAGACACTGTCTTGAGTATGAATCCTGTGGTTTGAATAACAGAGATATCCAGGAAAATAAGAAAAAATGTTCATCGGTACTTATGCTTGCAGTGGGGGAACCCCAGGTTTTTAGATAAATATCTACAGATCTTTACTCCATTCCACCCAAAAGTTCCCTGTTGACCTGTAAGTTTGCTAAATAATTTATTAAAGTAGGCATATTCTCCCCAAAATGTACATTTACTTCTTTTAAAAATTATAAATATATATAGACTTTTAGGGCAGTCTTAGGTTTATAGAATAATGGAGCAGAAAGTTCTGAATCCCTTTCAGGCCCTATTATGGAGTTGTCTAGATATCACCCCAAAGCCTCAAGCTGTCATGGGAGGGGCTTTTTTTGGAGGTGGCAGGATCTAGAGTGTGCAATGCTAAGATCAGGGGCACTAGGATTAAGGGTGTGAGTGCTACCCACCCGAAGTATCTTTGGTACCATGAAAGGGGCAGAAAGATGCTGTTATGGTCCCTTGCCTTTTTGCTTTTGCTATCTTCTGCTTGCCATGAACTGGTTCTACTCTGCGATTGCCCTCTGCTAAGCCACCCTGTTGTGGAACCACCAAATTGTGGACTGAAACAACTACAAATGCAACTAAATAAACATTTCCCCCCTTTAACTTTGGGTGCTGGGTATTTTGTCTCAGTGAGAGAAAAGCAAGACTAGCTCCTCCATTTCCCATTCTCAGTTCTCTTATGAGAACACTTTCCTTTAGTGTGATACATTTATGACAACTGGTGAACCAATATTGACATAGTATTACTACTATAATTTACATTAGGTCCACTCTTTATGTTGTAGTTTCATGGATTTTGACAAAGGAACAATTCATGCATCCATCCTTATGGTACCACACAAACACAAATCCCCTTTTCGAGAGAGAGCTACATCAATACCACACTGATGAAAGACTTTTCCTTGGTTCCCAGGCACTGGCTCCAGTATGGAAGTCTGTAGACCCCCTGGTGGTAGACAGAGAATCTGTGAATGTTCTTCCTCTTCATTTGGAGATGGTTTCTCACTAGAGAATTAGTGACCAATATATAATACTCCTGCCATCATAATGCACATTATATGAAGTATAAAACTTTACTAAAAACATCAAAATACTGAACTCCAATCACAGCTCACCCCAAAGGTTATGGACTTGGGGTTATGGACCTGTACTACCTTACATCCCCAGCAGGGTCTGGGATGCTGTCTGCAAGTGAAACACCTTCACATTCCTTCAGTGAAATAGTCTGTACACACAAATATTCACTTAAGTGGAAAAAATGGACACAAATGCCCCCAATCACTTTTAAGTGAAGTTTTGTTGCCAAAATACAAAAGTACATTAGAAAAAAAAATGTTCTCATCTTTTCAAATCATTTTGGATCTCAGAGTTTCTGAAAGAAGATGATGACCCTCGATAATATGTGGCAAAGTGGGAAAATGCCCTAGTAGAAAGGGCAAGGGACACATAGAGGGGTGACCAGCTCATGTCTGCACTCCTTAGCTGATGGCTGACTATAGTAGGTCAAGAGGAAGAAATAAGAGAATGGCTTCCATGGGTATCAACTGTTTAACAAATGTCTTTTCATGCATCAGTTAGCATGTTTTGGTTAAAAACAATAGGAATTCCACCTCAAAGAAGCTAAAATGATAAATGTATCAGCTAGCGTACCAGGAAAGGCCACAGAGAAGAGTAGCATAAATTAAGCCTTGATCCACAGGTTTGGCGATACTGTCAGAGCTCAGCTCATTTTGATCTTTCTCCTCTGCCACATAGGTTGTGTACTTGACCTTTTAGGAGGACACAAACAACAAAAATTGAAGACTATTTGCCAGGATCTGGGTCACCTTCCCTGGAGCAATACTGATGTCCAAACAGAATACCGAGGATGCTGGGAAGGAGAAGAGGGATTGGCTAGTGCACAGGCAAGCAAACTGAAGCCATTGAGGAAGGTGAGATTTTTATGTTTGTTTTAAATAGAATATAAAAATTAACATATAGAGATGGTATGTATTTGGGATAGTAGGGAGAGGCCTGGGGTGCATTTAGCTTTAGAAGTCTAGCTGAGCTATCCTGAGGGAGGAGGGGAAAGGGGTTTAAACAGGCAGACAGTGAGCATGTGGCTTTAGAACTAGGTTGTGGCAACTGGCTCTGACATCTGACATTGAACTTCCTGATAGATGGACAGGCACAGCTGGTCACCTCAGGGCAGAGCGTCTTAGGGAATGCAGTGGCCACAAAGCAGCTTTTCTGCAAGGTCCAACCACAGCCCTACTCCCAGGCCATCTGAAAACTAAAGCCATCTGAAAGCATTATTATTATAAGGACTTTGTTGCTGATTGTACTCAATCAGTTGCATCCACAACTAAAGATTTACTTCCAGAGTACAACACTGGATTCCTGGTTTTAAGCAGCAAACATTATAGTAACTGCATTAGACTGTTGGTAAAATATATCCATAGAGATTTCCAGTTCTTCTGTATCTTCATTTGAAGATAACATATTTATATGCATAAATATCTCATAGTCTCTCTGTTGTAAGAAACTGAAAGTGTAAATAAGAACCAAAATGTATAATAGATACTGGGAAATAGGAAGTAATTGTTCAAACAGAAAAGGGAATTGGGGGGTGGAAGGGAAAAGAAAAAATGAGAAAATAGGATAAAATGGAAACAAAGCTTTGTAAATAAAGACTTGGAGAGAGCAGAAGAAGGAAAGAAGATGAATTAAGATATGTCATGTACAGGTACAAATTCTCTATGATGAATGTGATCATTATGCATATCTAAATTGTACCAATAAACTTAATCATTAAAAAAAACATGTTTAGTTTTTAGAACTCTTGAAACAAGATATAAATTTCTTAAAATAAACATATCATATTTCTTAAAATAAACATAAGATGATATCTTGGTGAATTTTCAGCAACTGGATACATCCAGGTAACCAGCACCTAGGTCAAAATCCAGAACCAGCACTCAAGTAGCCTCTTCTATATATTAATCTGTTCATGTTTGAGCTTAATCCGGTTTAGGGTTAAGGCTACTAAAAATGTAGTTTTCTTTGAAATAATATGAGAGTATTTTTAGAGTAAGCTGTGAACTTGGTTATGTATTTCACTAGTGGAAGTCTCTGATTTCAGAAGCACTTTGCTCTAAAAAGCACATCTTTAAGCAAAAAATCTGAATTGCCCATTGCAATAGTTTTCATCTTCTGGGAGCTTAGCAGAATCTGTTAAATGGACTGGCAAATTGGTGAGAAGTATGGGAGATTAATCTTTATTAAACAAGAGTGAGTGAGCAGGGAAACAAAATGTTAGGCAGCAAGAAAGTGGGCACTGTACCTTAGTAATTTGATTCAGGCACTGAAATACTCTGGGAGCGATGTTTATCTGTTAATAGCCTTTGTAAAAGGCTGCAATACTTTGTAAAGATTATTATGAAATAAGCTGGTTGTTTTGCCTCTTTATATCACAGTAAATGATAATGCTTCTATATTTTTATAGCACATTGATATATTTCCCTCATTATTCTGATTTTCCCTTTTATTTTCATGTCTGTGTAAATCTGGTATCTATCTGCACACATACATTTATTCAATCCAGTTAACGTATGGATGCTTATGGAAGTCAACTTTGAGCTGAGGATGGAACGTGTGACTGTGGAGATGGTACATGTGTAAAGCATCAGTGGGTAGCTGTGGTTCTATCATCTTGTTTTCCCCCTTGAGGTAAGATAAAGAAAGTGGTTGAAAATTGGAAGAGAAGGGCACAGGGTAGGGGAGAAGAGGTCATAGAGAAGGAACAGGAGGGTGAAAGTTGCTTCTGCTGAAGTTGTTTATCAAACCAGGGGACCAGATAACCAGACTGAGTTGGAGGGGACACTTTTCCAGCGTCCCTAGCTCCCCTGCCTATAGGCACCTCTGCAAGGACTAAGGACTAGGAGACTGGCTACCACTGGCTTGCCTGCTCCCAGGTGATCCAACATTTTCCTGTTCCCTTTCCTCCAACCCTACATTGGCTCCCGGGGCCAGACTGTATATACTTGTAGGTATGCCTATTACCCTCATACCAACACGCATAACTTTATCAGAAATATAGCAAACATTAACATTTGTAGCCAAAGAAGTCTGGTTTTTGTTTTGTTTTGTTTTGGGGTTTTTTTGGTAGCAGGGATTGAACCCAGGACCTTGCACTTGCCAGGCAGGCACTTGTGCCACTGAGCTATATCCTCAGCCCAAGAAGTCTGGTGAGTGTCACTTTATAAAAGAAATTGAGGTAAGAATATCTAATCTGAGATCTACCATTTAAGTATCCCATGTAGTATTGTTAACTCTAGGTGTGATGTTATACTGCAGATTTCTAGAACTTACTCATTTGACATGGCTGAAACTTTATACTCACTCCCACTTAATCCCTTGCTCAAACCTTGGTATCCAACATTCTATTCTCTTTTTCCTTTTTTCTTTGTGAGACAGGGTCTCACTATGCAGTTCAGGCTAGCATTGAGCTTACTTTGTAACCCAGGCTGGTCTCAAACTCTCAAAGATCCTCCTGCCTCAGCCTTCTGGGTGTTGAGATTGCACGCCTGCACCACCATGCCCAGCTCTATTCCCTATTTCTATAAGCCTGACTACTTGACATCCTACAAATAAATACAATCATGTGGCCCTTTGTCTTTGGCTTGTGGTCTTTTGTCTTTGGCCTGTTTCACTTACCAGAATGTTCTTAAGGTTTACTCTTGTCATTACACAAGATAGGATCAACTTTTAAGGCTGAATATTATTCCACAGTATGTACATGGCCCATTTTCTTTAATCATCTTTTGCCAGTGGGCATTTACAATGTTTTGGCTGTTACGAATAATGCTGCAATGAGCATGAGAGTCTTTGGAGGAACGACCTTCCTGTTTTCCAAGTGGCTGCCTCATTTGTGAGTAACCAATTACCTCATTTCAAGAGATCTGGAAGCTTAAAGGAATCTTAGGTCACTGACATGCTGATGTCAAAAAAATTTGCTAATGTGCTTCTGTTAGTGGAAAAGTGTGAGGGTGACTGGTGATTGGAGATCAAGTAAATTGTGAAGGGAGGAGTTAGGCTGCAGGCTGGAGAAATCAGAGGAAGGAGGCCAGTGGGTAGGGTGGACGTGCAGGTCCAAGGAGGAGCTTACTGGTGGTGGGCCTCTGAGGCATGGGGATTTGAAAGGGAACAGGAGGCAAGCAGGCAGAAAGCAGAGGGAAATCAGATGAGAGGTGGGTCCTAGAATGTGAGAGAAGAAACCTGGCGATGCTGTGCAGGGTGGAAGGAGAGTTAAAGCCAGGGCCAGAAAGCAGAAGGAGAGGGGAAGGAAGCAGGGAAATTAGTTTCCAGTAAAACTCACCAGTATCCTTCCTGCCTGTAGAAATTTAGCCATCAAACAACTCCCCCGAGAAACTAGAATATCTAGAAAGGTAACTGAATACAGAGCATCATCTGTCAGTTTACTGAGCCTCAGAAAAAGCAGGAGCTTGGTTTCCTGAACTGTGAATAAACAATTACTCTCCTAAGAAAAATTTAGTGACTTTGTCTCGTGCACTTAAGTCTAAGTCTGAGAACTGAAGGGATGGTCCTGCATCAAACCAAAGTGAGTCCATTTGTTTGATCAACTTAAAGAGATGTTTTCATTTGTCAAGTATGCCAGAAATAATACCTTAGAACGTTGGTGCTGTATATTTTGCTGTCAAGTAGCAATGATTAGACAATCGTTTCAGTAGGAATAAATGTGCAGAGATTTCTTCTTTATTCATCAATTTATCAAAATATAAGGCTGTAATGAAGGACTAAAATTATCCTAGCTGAAATGTTGTCTTTCCAAGGTTACCTTCCTGAAAGTATGAAGCAGGTCCATATGACAAATACTCCAGTTAAAGAAATGGAAGTATCTTCTAGTAGTGAAAGAGAACTGTCCTTCTTTCTTCTGGGGCTTTACAGTGCCCCTTCTCCTCACTCAAGCACATCTGAGCACAGGGTGCTAAGCAGGGCGCTGTCCTTGGGAGGTTCAAGATCAGCCTGGTGAGAGAAGGCTTGTGTTGAAAGACAAACCACCTTCATCTGGAACTTGTAAATTTGAGCTGGGGACGTTTGTCACATAGCAACCATGAAGTAAACAGAGTGGCTGCTCCCCTAGAAACAGAGTTTTCATTTGCAAAGGGAGTTGGGTTGGTTCTGCTCTAGTATTGCTGTTGTCCACTGTGGCCCATTCCTCTGACCTTTAAAAATGCCTGTGGCAGGGGATTCTTAGAGCATTGTGGTGGGGGTGTATACTGAGGCCGCATCTTTAAGAGGGCAACTTGGGAGTAGCTACCAGACTTAAAATGCACAAATCAGGGCTGGGAGAGTAGCTCAGTAGTAGAGTGCTTGCCTAGCATGCATGAGGCCCAGGATTCAATCCCCAACATTGAAAAAGAAAAGTAAAATTTCTTTGAGCAAGCAGTTCTACTTCTAGAAATTAAACTTGTACATGTAGTTGCAAGCTACATGTAGTTGCAAACCAACATGTACACACACAATTCATTGTAGCAATGTTTGTAATAGGAAGAAAGACCATATATACCCATGAATGACAGACAAGTCAACTACATTATGAATACCCATTCAAAGAAATACTAATCAATATTTTAAAATATGAGAGAGATCTATATATATTTATCTACATGTGTTCTTACCTGTTTGAGGGCATTTTTGTTATTTATCCCCAGCATTTAAAATAGTGCTTGGCACATATAAATGCAAACTTTTGTAAATGAATAGATGAATAACAAATGAGGTTTTAATGTGGATTTAAAGATACTTATTAGTGGGGTGGGAAATGGATGCAAAAAGAACTAAGATGTGTTGGGCTGGGGATTTAGCTCAGCGGTACAGCACCTGCCTGGCAAGCATAAGGTCGAGTTCGATTCCTGGTACCAGAAAAAAAAAAAAGAATGAAGATGTGTTATGTACATTTATCTCCACAATGAATATAACCACTATGTACTGCATACATGTACCAATAAAAATAAAACTTTTATAAAAAGATGACCTATTAGAAATACCCAGAGGCATTGTGTATTTCCCAAGGCATTTCATAGTTGGATCCTTGGTCTTCCAATTGGAATTGTGGGACATGTTAATATTTTATAGTATCCTGATCTTAAAGAGTAGCTCATTTTACTTAATAGCAGTGAATTTTAATCCCAAATCCTGATGACATCTCCTGGGATTGGAAGTGTGGAGGTCCAATGACAGTCACTGAACAGCCACCTGAAAACACTATTCACTGTTAAAGCATTCCACAAATGATGCTGTGGCTTTGACTATGCCATATTCATTAAAACATGAATATGAGAGAAATTGCCAGCTGTTTCATTTGAAAACTTGATTCCTTGTTAGTTTTAACATAAACTCTTTAGCTCAGCAGATTTTACTCCTTAAATGAGATGAAATCATTCCAAAGAATAGATGTTCCCAATGATCATGAAAGAGTTACACTCTTACACTTAGTGAAAAGAGTAATTTTAAAATGCTCACTGGAAGAGTTAATAATACAAGAGATTTAAAAGTCCTAACATTAACTATTACCTGTATTTAGATAGGTGGCAAAGCATAATTTCATTTTTCTTTTAGTTTATCTCTGCCTTTGCATTTACTTTTATTTTCCATTCTGTGCATTTAGATAAAGCACCCAGGAGAGGGAAGTTATACTCTTACAGGATTCTAAAATTTATGGCTTCATACTCCCAAGTCCTTTATAGAGAAAGCATAAGGCCTAATAAATATAGCCACATGTGTTAAAGATACACATACAGAAAATAAAACTGTTGCTCATTTTCCCTTGCAACCCCTGAGAGCATTTAAGGATTTGTTTCAAAAGAACTGCTGAAAATACGGAAACTTGACATCATCATAAAACTTGCTGAGATACTGGGTGCTGAATTTCCAAGAACACTCCCTCAGCACCCTCATCGCTGTAGATAAGCCAAGGCTTGGCCACTGTGAAGCTCGTATGACTCTGCAGTATCACTTAGAAGCCTTCAAGAGTATACTTCCTGCCAGGCATGGTGGTGCAGGCCCGTAATCCCAGCA
>NW_004955467.1:6605686-6619467 GCF_000276665.1 Chinchilla lanigera | reverse complement strand
CGGAGAAAAACCAAAAAAAAAAAAAAAAAGAGTATAGTTCCTGATGGACAGATATAAAGCTGTCATGATCATGGTATTGATGTCTGACAGCCCTTTTATTTAGGGCAGCAGGACTGAAGATCAGCCAGGTCGTTGCTTGTCCTTGGCTGGGTCCTCTTTTCAATTCTATGCCTGCTCAACAAACTAAACGAGAATGTGAGGAAATGTATTGGAAATTCGGACTTCCTCACATAAATGGAGCCCAAATCCTCATTCATCACTTAGTTTCCTCTGCAGTGACATTTTTTCTTTCCAAGGCTTTTGTTTAACATGTTTTATTTTTTATTTTTTATTTTTTGGTACCGGGAATAGAACTCATGACCTTACACTTGCTAGGCAGGTGCTTGCGCCACTGAGCTATATCCCCGGCACATGTTTTATTTTTAATAGACACTACTATTTAAAAGTTTTAGATTTAGAGAAAAACTGAGGCGCTAACAATACAGAGATTTTATCCACCTCGAGCCCAGTTTTTTCTGCAATTAATATATTAGTGTGGTGTACTTCTTATAATTAAAAACTCATATTGGCCTATTATTATTAATAAAGTGTATCATTTATTTAGATTTCCTTTGCTTTTGCTAATATTCATCTTTCACTCTAGAATCCCACCCAGGATTGTACCTTATGTTTGGCTGTCGCACATCCTTAGGTTCCTCTTGGCCATGCTGGCTTCTCAAGGCTTCTCCTGTTTTTATGACCTCGATTGGATTTTTTATTTGTTCTTTCAAAGAGTTAATTTTTGCTTTTGTTTTTGAGGAAAGATCTTGCTAAGTGGCCCAGGCTGGCCTCGATCTCTTGATCCTCCTGCCTGGGGTTCCCGAGTGCTGAGAGTATAGGCCAGTGCCTCTATAGCTACCTTAACTGTTTTGAAGAGCACCAATTTTTACTTTAGAGGATGCTCCTTATTGTCTAATTTTTTCACGTCTAATGTAATGGGCTTTGGGGATGAAGGTCTCAGAGGTAAAGCACCTTTTTTACCTCATTACATGCCATTCACATGATTTGTGACTGTCAATTTTGAGTGCAATCACCTGGGTAAGATAATATTTGCCAGGTTCTCTACTCTGACATGATTCTAACATTCTCCAACCCTGCTTATCTGTTGCACTTTCCATATTATCTTTTTTAGCAAGAAGTCACATGGACAGCTCACACTGAAGGAGTGAAGAGTTACACTCCCTCTTTGAGAGCAGGTTATCTACATAAATTACTTGGAATTCTGCTACATGGGAAACTTGCCTCTCCTCTGCTATTCATTTTTTTTGCAATGATTTATTTATATCAGTATAGATCCATAGGTATCTGCTTTGTACTTTAAGCCATAATACAATACTATCCTGTTTCTTTCGCTCACAGTTTTCCTACTTTGGCCATTGAGAGCTCTGTCAGGACGACCCTGTGCCCATTTGATTACTCCCTTTACTGTGTATGAGGAGGTTTATTTCTTTATTTCAGTCCCTCCTTGCTTTCTGGCATGACAAAATGCTCCCACTCCATCTTTTATATTTCCTTCCTAAGTCCTTGGTTAGCCACTTCTGCAAGGAGCCCTGACTGCCTTTATTAGAAAATGATCTTAGAAACTAATATCTGAGCATGATGTGTGCTCATTCCTGCTGAGTTTTCTTCTAGGACTTTTCTACTGACCTAGTAAAGAAGTGTATTAGTAAAAATCACTCACCTGTGATTTTTAAATTTTGCATTACTTAAGGTTTACTCCTTGTGCTATAAATTATATGGGTTTTTACAAAAGCATGTCATTTACCTACCATTAAAATATCACAGAGAATAGTGTCACTAATGTAAAAATCACTCTTGTTTCACTTATTTGTCCCAACCCCTCTTCTTGTGTCACTAGAAGCCAGTGATTTTTTCAATATCTCTACAGTTTTGTCTTTTACAGAATGTAACATAATTGAAATCACATAGCATGTAGCTTTCTAAAATTGGATTCTCTCACGATATGCTGTTAATCTTCCTCCATATTGTTTTATGGTTTCAGAACTCATGTTTACTGCTTAATAATATTTCATTGTATGGGCATACCACAGTTGGTTCATCCTTTCAATTATTGAGGGGCATTTTGGCTGCTTCCAGCTTTTGGTGATTTCATGAGCCTGTTATAAACATCCATATGTAGGTTTTTATGTGGACATAAGTTTTCAAATCAGTTGAATAAGTCAAATTTTTGACAAGGAACTCAGAGAAATATGAGTGTTTTTAATGTAATCACAATGGACAAGGGCAAATCAAGTGGTATAAGATTATTTTAGTTTCTACTCAACTTTTTAAAATGGTGATACTAGCAACACTTAACCTATTCTTCTACCCACTGGCACCCTTCAATTCACCAAGTGGCTATAACAGGGCATTAGGCTTAGGCTTTGCAGCAGATGGTTTTAAATACTATTTATTTGAGTATGAGTACTTCAAGCATGATTAACAAGATGATCCGTGAAGCAGTCCTTTTCTAGCTGCCCTCTGAGCAAAATCTATCTGTTCCGAGGAGCTTCCCGTGAAGAGTTCTCCATTGCCATCGCGAGACTTCTCATGGATCTCGGTGTGAGGGGCGGAGGTCTGAGTACGGCCGATATGGGAAACTCACCCTCGCCAGTGTTCCCCTTCCTGCCAGTGCCCTGAACAGTGCTTTCATCATTCTAACACCCAGAGTTTCCTCTGATGTGAATGGAGAGAGCTGAAATTCTTAACCTTAGTTCAGCTGTGGTTTTTGCTTAATGCTGAGCACTGGAGAGGTGAGGCCTAGGGCCACCATTTCCATCTGAGGACTTTCCCTACCGCCCAAAGGCAGGCGCCGCATGCTACAAGATGTCAAGAATTCAAGAAGAGGAAAGTGACCACGGAGCAATGCAAGGTCTTCCAAGCTGGGTAGGAGCAGTTACATTTACAAACTCACCGCACCTTTCTTTTCTCATACTTCTACTATTTGTTGTTGTAGCTGGTGATTTGTGCTGGTGACGGGGAACAATATAGTTGAGATTGGCTTGTGTAATAACGAACTAAGTCTGAACCTATATGACCTTCTGCCAAGGTTCACTCCCCCAGTGTACACTTGAAACATCTATGGCTGTCCCCAGTATACCTCCAAATGTCATATTTTTAAAGAAATTGTATCTCAGAGTCATCCATGGGAAGCCTGGCTGTCTTGGGCCCCTACAGAAGCCACATCTACATAGGAAGAGCTGGTGTTCTTGAAGTTTTAGTATGAAGCCTCTGTTACAAATCATTATCAGATTGTGATTTGTATTCTTTATCTATTGGCATCTCATTTGCTAAATTACTTTTTATTGAACATATGTTTGTACAGGTATTCAAAGGCCCGTTTATGAGTACACCCCACAAAGTATGTGTTTGGCAAATACCAACATCTTTGTTCTATAGGAAAGTGCAACTTGCCCTACTTACAGAATGAATACTAGGTTAAAAGCAGAGAATCAATCTCTAATTTCCCAGTAATGTCACTTTTTAAATAATTATTAGGATTGTAAGATATATTATAATGCAAAAGAACATATATAAGATATATGTATGGTTTAAGAATAGTAATAAACAAGCACCTGGTATATCTAGCTGGCTTAGGAAATACCTAGCAAAGGTATTTGGCTTCAAAATTCCCAGGTGCCCCTCCCTGGTATCCATTCCCAGTCCTCCTCACTTTAGACATGTGGTCTTTCAAAAGATAAGGAAGCCTCATACATTTCACACTGAGGCCTACGGAGCCCACCTGCCTGTCCATAGTGACCCAGGAGCAGGGTACCTGATTCTGCTGTTTCCTGGTCCAATGGAGTTTTCATTGTTTGGCAATAAAATGCCATCCATCTTCAAAAGCAAATTTGGGGCCTTCATTTTGAATAAGGATGATCTTTAAAGTTAAAATAGATACTTACTGCTTATTATCTATGACCATTCTCCATTCCTTTGCAGCTGATAAAAGTATTTTCTTTTTCTATATCCTCAAGTGAACAAAGTTGCAAAGATTTCGATTTCATTGCATAATTAAGAAGGCAAAGGAATAGACATGATTTACTGCCCTAGGTATTACAACCCTTGACTTTTGAATAGTGACAGGTTCTTGTAAAGAGTACTTAGAACCTTCTGTGGTACTCACAGGTGGTCCATGAGCTAAAGCATCAACTTCACCTGGGAGTTTGTTGAAAGTGCAGACTCTTTGGCTCGACCTCAAACTGCTGAGTCAGAATCTGCATTTAACACAATCCCCAGGTGCTTCATATGCAAAGTAAAATGTTTTCTGGTGTGATGTCCTTAACTCACATTTGGAAGAGAGAAAATTATTTGCAGAATTTAAAAGCATAAAATAAGAATGTCAGAAGTTTTTGCTCCTAACATCCTGTTTCTTATATATGTGTAATTAATGCACCCCATAAAGTGAGTACTGAGTCTCTGTATGTGCACCCTTCCCAGCTGTTTTGCTTGGACAAAGCCATCTTGAGGTTCTCACCTGAGGGTATGGGCCAGTCTTACTTCTTCAGGGCTGCAGAGGGAATTAGTAGCCTATGAAAGTTGCAGAATGTGTCCAATGAGCTCATGTCAACTTCAGCATCATTGTTAATGACAGCTTTGAAAACAGTTATAAAATAAGAAAATATATTGAGTCAGCAGTGTAAGCATGAAAAATGAAATGCTATACAGTGTAACAGAAAGTATGAATCTCTAAAATTAATTCCTGTGTGTGGATTTTGATTGCCATTCATATGTCAAACTTGGAACTGTAAATCATGAGCTCCAAGGATAATGATCTGTCAGCACACTGACAAGAACTAACTATTGAAATATATTTCAATATATTTTAAGTATAGTTTGAATAAGATGCTTTGGCCGCATAAACAAAGTTGCTTTGATCTCCCTTATCCAGGGTTTCTCAACCTGGGCAGTAGGGACATGATTATTCTTTGTTGTAGGGATAGACCTGTGCTTTGTAGGATGTTTAATAATGTCCCTGGCTTTTCTTCTCTGTGGCGACCTCTTTCCCTGAGAGGTAATAAACACAAATATCTCCAGACATTGTCAAATGTCTCCCAGGCAGCAGAAATGCTATCCTAATTGAGAATCACTGACCTGTGCCAAGGTAAATAATCACAAAAATGATAATGTTTATTCATTAGCAGCTCTGCCGAGATCATGGCACACGTTCTGGGACAGGGGCTTCTGCACAGAGGCTGAAAAAGAATGCAGAATGTTGAGTTCTGAGGCTAAGGTAACTTAGCATATGGGTTTGATGTCTGATACATTGGCCTTCATGGACATTTCATCCATTTCTGACGTGCTTATATAGTAGTTTCTTGCAGAAGGTTATGGGAGCTGCTACTGTTTGAAGAACTAGAAGATGTAGGAGACACCATTGTAAGCCAAGCCAGAACATTATTGGGACATGAGAACAACCAGTTCTGAAGAGCAAAATGGTGACTCTCTTGAGCTCTGCAAACACAGTGACCTTTGATCTTACTCTCCTTGACCAGAGCCCTAGACTCCTAATATCCTTTATAAGGAGATAAAATAAATTCCTTCTTCAAAGCTAGGTTTTGGGATGTTATAGGAAGAAAGTGGTGGATTAGAATTGAATCCAGTAACTACCCTGAAGTCTTCCTGACTCTGAAATTCTACTTCTAATCCAAATATTCTCTCTTCCAGAGAACTGGCTTTCTTGTCCCAGCTGTCATACAGTGGACAAGTGTCCTTTCTGTGGTCTGTACTTTTTTCACTTTTGTGCTTTTTGTTGGCAATTTCACCATTTAAAATTGCCCCCAAGTAGAGAAGTGCTCTTGGTGTTCCTAAGGCTGAAAAGGCTGTGCCCTGCAGAAAAAGATACATGTGTTAGACAAGCACTGTTGGCCGTGAGTCCGTGTTGACCTACAATATGTATTAAGTAAGGTGTCTTTAAGAAAACTATGTGTAAACAAGGTTGTTCATTGGTTAATTGATGGAAAGGCTGTGACCAGAGTCTCAGAGGAGCCAAACCTTACATCCCCCTGGGAATGCTGGTCCAGCATTTGCTAATTCAGTGTTCACAATGGCGTTAAAGAACATAACTAGGACAAATAGAAGGCTTGGCTGTATTTATATGGGAGAGCCACCCTTGAAGACCACATGAAAAGTTCGTAACACCAGTTCCAAAGACCACAACTGAGTGGCTTGGGGGCAGGAGCAGGAGAAGACTTTTTCTGTTACAGCAATGTCTTTTGTGTGTTTGTGTCAGATGCTTGTATGTATGGAAAACTTAAATTTAAACTTGAAAACAAATACAAGTAAGAAAATGGAAAAATATAATTAATCAAATTTCTCTTCAACCTGAGGACAGTGAGGAACTGCTACCAAAAAATCTAATCTCTCAAATGACACCCATTCATCCTCCCCGGCCTCCAGAGTTCTGCAGAAGTTACCCTCTTGCTTTTCTCCTCAGTTTGGTTTCTCAGGACCCCCTTTAAGAACTCCCTTTATGTTGTCCACACGCTCTATCCATGGCTTCTGCAGCGCTCACCACTCCAGTTACCTGGCTGTTGTTTGCTGTTTCCAGGGCCGAGGATTTAGCTCAGTGGCACAGTGCCTGCCTGTTTGCTGTTTCCCAGCAGACACATTCCTCCCGCTTCTACCTAGCATCCTGCTTTTTCTTCAAAATCTTTGAGATTTCCCTGACTCTGCTGCTCAAAGAGATCTTTCTGTTTGGCTCGTGGGAGCTCCTAAAAGTTTGCCGTCACTTAACTATTTTAACAGCTTGACTTTGTTGGTTGTCTTCAGATGTCACATCTCTTCCAGTGCATTGCAGGACCTTGAGGGTGGGCTTGACACCTTTCTGCAGCTCCTTCAGCGCTCACATATCACAGATGCTTGATAATATTCAGTCACTCATTCATTACCTGTTTTCCCTTGGTACTAAAAATAATTTTTTTACAGCCTTTCTTTGTAAGCAAGTTCCTGTCCAGTTTTGTAAAAGTGAAGCAGCCTGAATGATCAGGTTTTAAAGTAGCATGAAGATTTTATTTAGAGGCCTGGGAAAGACTGGAATTGCTTTACTAGAAGTAAAAGTAGAATTGTTTCATCATTGAGGCAGAGGTAGGGAATCCAGAAATCAGATTTTAATCTCAAACCGGTCACAAAGTAGGGAGGGATTTGAGTGCAGATTTGGTGCGTTTCCACTGCGCTGACACTCTGGCGCATAGTATGCCTTTTTCTGTTTACATAAGTCTGTCAAGTAGCTATAATGAAGTCCATTTAATAGATGAATATAAATTGCTGGTAAATTGTAGAATCAGAATAAAATCCCAGGTTGGAGGGCCTACAATGTTAGGTTGCCCCTAAGCGAATACAGAAAAAGCATTTTGAACAAATCTGAATTTTCTTTTTGTTTTAGCTGTAAGATCACAGGATTATGCTTCTGGATAAAAAATAGGACAAGCATGTTTTGAGATGACCCCAGGTAAAGTATTTTATAGCTGTGATATGCTATAGCCTAAAAGGAACTAGAAGGAAGGGTTTTATTCTCCTTCAAAGCAGCTGGTATCAGCCAGCAGTGGTTCTCAATCCTGCATGGACACCACACTCATCAGGGGACCTTAAAAATATGGATAAGAAGCACATCCAACAAGATTAGTCTGAGAGAGACTCAGGTAGGCCTACTCTAGAAGGACGTCCAAGAATATCAGTCTGAGAGAGACTCAGGTACCAGTACTATGAGAAAATTATACAGATGATTTTAATATTTGAATATTCTCTTTGATTGGCAACCAAAGAGACAGGACATTCAAAAGGTTCACGGACCAAGCAGTTTCTCTAGTTTGGTGTTTTTAAATGCTGGTTCCTAGACCAGACGCATCAGCATCACCTGGGGAGGAGGGTGGTGTGCTAGAAGTGCAGATTCTTGAGTGCCATCCACACACATTGAATGTGAAAGATGGAATGGAGCCCGGCAAGTGTGTCCTGAGCCCCATGGATGGTCTAAATGTGTGGCAAAGTGTGAGAACTACTACTGTGAAGACACATAATTCACTAAAAAGGAAATACAGGTAGTCAATGAATGCATGAAGAGACTTTTGACCTCATTGCTAAGGAAGAACAAATGAAAATAACAAGGAAATAGTATATAATTTGATTTTTCATGTTAGGAAAAATTCAGAAGATTGATAGCATCTAGCATGACAGAAGACAGGAAAAGTCTCCTAGGCTGTAGTTGGAAGGGTGAAACTGGACTGCAACTATAGAACAAAGCTTAGCAGTTGAATTAAGAATTTTAAAACATAGATCCCGTGACCAAGTAGTTGCCCTTCTTGGCCTCTCTATTAGAGACACACTGGTGCTATATCTTGGTGCATAAAGAAACACATACAAAGGTATTCCCTACACTGTTTGCAGTGTGAGAAAACAGGAAACAACCTACGTATTGAGCAGTAGAGGAATCGCTAAATATGCTGAGCAGTGTTCCTGCCGGGTGCTATTCAGGGAGTGGAGAGGATGACGGGCCCCACATGCACAGTTTCCCCCGGGTTTTACAGGCTGTGAAGGCAAGTTGCAGCCGTGTATACAAAACATGGTACCATTTAGGTTTAATGGCTCATACCCAAGTAGGATATTTTCGGTATGTGTGTGTAATTATGAAAATGTATGCAAAGGTACAAGAAGTGGTACCTGCGTAGAGTATAAGAGCGAGGGAACTAGGTCTAGAGTGCAGGTGTAGGCAAAGAAACTTTAGCCTTTTCCTTAATTTTGAAATTACTCTTACAATTATGTATTCAACTATTTCTGGAGCAATGAAAAATAATTTTTTAGAGTGAAAAAAATCTGTGGAAATAAAATAAGAAACCAATAGTTCTTAATCATTTTTTGGTCATAGACCCTTGTGACTCTGAGAAATGTTGTCTCCCAGAAGCATCTACAAGAAGGCACACAAATTTTTGTTCAATTTCAGGGAATTTCTAGAAATTCTAAAGCCCACTCATAGACCCCCTAATGGCTTCTTGATCCCATG
Source organism: Chinchilla lanigera (assembly GCF_000276665.1). Lineage (NCBI taxonomy): Eukaryota > Metazoa > Chordata > Mammalia > Rodentia > Chinchillidae > Chinchilla > Chinchilla lanigera. Next base: position 6,610,433 of record NW_004955467.1, on the reverse strand, counting down.
TTCCAAGCTTCTGAATTTCATAACCTTTGAGGATTGTGAATGATTTTACTTTTCTACCGTGGGCTCCCTGACCCTTCATCATGCGTGTCCCAGAGGAGTCGTAAAGTCTGACAGCTATTTTTATGAGCGTCAGCAGCTCTTCTCCCACAGATTAAATTTCCCCAGAAGGTAGATTTTCGCTGACATCTTAATACTTAGGAGGGAGCAGATGATCCCCGAGGAGTGAGTGAGCAGAGCATATGGTCCGCTGAGCTGCAAACAGAAGCTGATCTGTGTCAAAGACGCTCCAAGTGTTACTCGTTTGCCTTTGGACATCACCGGCTTCTTTTTTAAACTCTGCGCTGCCATTCACGCACAGAGCCTTTTCAGCGTTTTCCACTTGGATATTAATGCCAAAAAAATTAAAAGATATTTGTTCTTGTTTTATATTTTTAAAGAAAGGGGCAAGAAAATAGTATTTTCCCATACCTAAAATTCCAATGAATAGTCCTTCCACAATTCCAAAATGATTGCCAAATGAAGGTTTTTATTTACCCCTTTTATTCTACTTTAAATAGTTTGAAATGTCAAAGTCAGGCCAGACGTGATGGTACATGCATGTAATCCCAGTGCTCGGGAGGCTGAGGCAAGATCGCTGTGAGGTTTAAGGCCAGCCTGGGTTACATAAGCAAGTTCAAGGTCAGCCTGCACTACATAATGAGACCCTGTCTCAAAAAGACCAAAACAAAATAAAGAAGAAAAAGACAGAAAGAAAGATAAATAAAATGGCAAAGTCAATCTTCATAAAAGTGAAGCTCCTTGGTAACCTAGTTTTTACTAAGTCCCAGAGCTGCCAGTAGATTTATGGTCTGTATGATTGAGTGTGATTGAATGTGGTGCACCTACCTCCGCAAGAGTGCCTTGCACACCAGGTCCCTGGGAAAGCCCACTGGCCTTGTCTTCTCATGCCCATCCCAGTTGCTATTGCTCTTTATCTTCAACCAGGTTTGAGAGAGCCCTGCACAAGTTGGCTGCGTATGGCTTTATTTCCCCTTTCTCTTACTTTCTACAGATGTGCCTACATTCTAAGTAGGAAGAAAACAGGTTATAAATATTATATGCTGTTATCTTATGTTTGATGGTCGTTCCTTTTAAAACATGCTGGGTTTTATTCAGAAGGGTTGTAAATGGGTATGCCTGAGTCTTTTACCTTCTGGAAAATAACTTCTTGTCCTGGCCTTGAAATCCTTCCATGGGCTGGGCCAACCCTTCTTTGCAGCTTAGCTCTTACCACTTGCCCCTGTGAGCCCTTGCTCCCAGCCACACTGGTGTCCCTTCTCTGACGAAAACCCTATTCTGTGCTAAATTTTTGCTCTTGCCCTTCTGACCTGCTCTTCTGTGGCCCCAACTATGTTCATCTTTTTGCCTCGTTACGAACCAGATGCACATCTAGATTTTTCAGAAAGCATTTGTTGATCAGCCCCAGAAAGTGGCTCTGCATCTTCTTTGATATTTGCAAAACCTTGTCTTTCCCACCTAACAGACCTGCTGTAAGGAAGGTTGCATCTTACCTTCCCTTGAGAGTGTGTGTTGAACATGTGCTTCATTCTGGGTACTCTTTAGGTTCTGAGGACAAAAACAAGATTTTTCCCTGTTGAGTTTACATTCAGGTGTGAGAGAGAGCATGCTCCAAAAGGGGAAGGAAATGGAAGAAGGTGATGAGTGACGAAGGAGCAGGGAGGGCAACATGAAAGCAGATGCTCAGTGAAGAAGCCATTTTCTTTAAGGAAAAACCATCTGAGTTGAAATCTTTATGTTAGAAGTGACCAGTCATGCAAACATCAGGGGGAAGGGTGTTCCAAGCAGAAGGGACAGAGAGTGCAAGTGCCCTGAGAGGGAGAGCAGCATGCCATATAGGTAACCATAGGTTTCCTGGAAGACAAAGGATTTTTCAAAAGACGTCTGCATGTCCCCTACATGATCTAACATGGAGAAAAGTAATCATCTGGTAGACCATAAGAACCGTGAGGTAGATTCCCTGCTTGTCTTCCTTTCCATGACTAGCAGAGTGATTGGCACCTGCTAGGTGCTAATATTGATGAATTTAATATAAATGTATTTTATAACATTTGTATTGAGTAACTGATGGCCTTATCTCTGATCTGAGAGCACTTTTGCGCAGAGCCAGAATAAACAAGGGAACAGAGGATCATCTCCTAAATGCTAGTCTGTGCTGAGCCAGTTCCTCTCAGTTCTCTGTCTCTGTAGTTTAATGTCGCCATTCATGCATGACATTAAGAACAAGGCACTCACTACCTGAAGGAACATTGTATATGAGTGCAGCCTTGTATAGGAAATGTTTGGAACTTTTGGAAGCTGTTCAATAAATTCAGACAATTCCAACAGCAGCCTCAGCAGTTGGGAAGTCAGAGGTCATCGCATATTAAATTTTACCCAAGCAACAGTGGTGTGGGATGTGGTGTGACCAGTCCATGCCCTCCTCACTATAGGGCTTCCAAAGCTGGTACCTCTTTTAAGCTTTTGGAATGTAGATAAAGCATTCCATCATGTTAGCAGGGCACTCTTTTGCTTTCTGTGCTGCTGGGCTTATTGTTGCACTAATTCCAGGGCTGCTGTCTGGCCCTTCTCTCACATTCTCTCCTAGAGAAGCCTGTGCTACAATCACTCACAGTAATCCCTGCTGGGGTGGTGTCTGGCCTATGGAAGACATTGTCCATTCACAGAAGCAATGGTATTACATGATCTCCTCTCCTCTCTCTCTCTGTGCTGGGGATCAAAGCCAGGGTCTCACACATGCTAAGTACTCACTGTAACTCCCCTCTCCCCTGCCCTGGATCCAAGGTAAATTTTCAAGAGGATTAGTTCAAATAAAGTGTATAATTAAAATTTTCTTAAAATAATGTACCTCTGTAAAACATGCCCCCTCAAAACAACTGTAATTGAAACCACAGCCCTATTTTAGTCTTCAGTGAAAATGTGAGAAGCCAAAAACTAGTGAATAGATCTCTGAGGAGTCTATATACATTTCACAGACACACATTCACAGAAGCATAAAACTATAAGTTCATAGTTAGGAGGGTACAGTCTAAGGCTGACCGATCCTCGATGGACTGACAATTGTTGTCCTTTCAGTGCTATGGAGGTAGATTATTATATATTATAAAATGGTAGAGCCAGGGACCACTTTGTTCAAAGAGAGAAACTGAGCCCCAAGAGGAGGTGAGTTACGAAGCTCTCTTCCCAGGGAAACTGAGATATACCGCTTTACCCTACCAAGAGATTACTCTTCTTCTGAACACCCTTAAGTGGGTGCTTTTGGAGTTTTATTTTCTAAAAAGAATTCTTTAGCACTCACCTATTTCCAAAGCCATTCTGCTGTTCTTGCTGCTGCCCTGGCAGCCCAGAGCTGAGCATGAATGTAGATAACATCCAGGTGCTAACAACTTGTCGTGTGATTCCTGAACCACAGATAAATTCACAGCTAAGATTTACTTTTGCACAGCAGCATTTCTTAGAACAAGCTTGTTGTTCTTACTAATCAACTTGAGATATTAGGTCTATCAAGGATCTGGCATACTGGGTGCAGTGTCATAGTGTGTGTCTGAGATTATGTAGCTGATGAGGGCAAGGAGAGACTGAGAGTGCACTGGCAGATATGTTCTCTTGGTCTAGTCCCTTTTTACCACCTCACAATTACTGAGAGAGCAATATCTGGGGTAGAGTTTGAGCTTAGACTAACATATCTAGTGCTGGGCCTAATCATTTGGTGCACCTTTTGCCAAATGGATGGGGAACAGTGGGAGGCTGAATTCCACAAATATTTGTATGGTAAGCCCCGCCCCTAATGTATTGTCCTTTCTCTGACATCAGAGGGTCTCCAGCCTCCTAGGACCCGTAGACCAGATGGCATTTAGGCCAGACAACCAGTATCCCTGGTATAAACACACCCTGCATTTGCTCTGCTTGGTTTAGAACTTGGTTGAGGATGAACTGGAAAGGCCCTCCTAGCCGTCCCATGGCATATCCAGAAGGACTATTTTTTTTAAAGATAAAAGAATGAAAACACATAAACAGACATAAACAAAACAACACCCAAACAACAGAAGCAATGGAGTTTCAGACAAGGTGATAGAAAATTAACAATGGTTGTTGTATTACACATTGTTATCTTCAAATTGGTTACTCAGTTAAACAAATATAGGCATGTAAGATAGATCAAACAATTAAACACTAACTGTTCCTTTCAACAAAGCAATAGAAGTCATGAAGGACTATTTTCTACTGAGCAATTAGAATGAAACATTTTTAATTTGGTTTCTTTTTATTTTAAAGAGAATAGAAAAAAAAAAAGAGAGAGAGAGAGCAATAGCAAAATACCCTCATCACAGACAAAAACAAAGCAAAGCAAAAACATTAAAAGTGATACAGGGTTTCAAAACAAACTGATAGGAATTAACAGTGGTCGTTATATTACATATTGTTATCTTCAAAGTTGCTCAGATTACCAGATGTAAAAGAATATGACCCTTGGAAGTCAATAGATGCAAAAAGTTCCCTGACTCTCTGAATAAAAGTCTCTTCTGAATAAAAGTCTCATCAAATCCAGTTTTTAGGACATATCTTCCATCTTGGGTCACTTTTTTATAAAACAGAATTCATCATTAGGAGGTTATAATCTAAGGCTGAAATTTTTTTTATTTATTTATTTTTTTATTTTAGAAATAAAAGGAGGAAAATACTAACAGAT
>NW_004955467.1:6571390-6604936 GCF_000276665.1 Chinchilla lanigera | reverse complement strand
ACCTAGTTTTCTGAGGACTCTCCAAACTGATTTCCACAGTGGTTTCACCAGTCTGCATTCCCATCAGCAGTGGAGAAGGGTTCCTATTTCTCCACACTAAGGCTGAAATTTTACCTAATGGACTGACATCGGTTCTGATTTAGTTTAGACCTTTAATTCTTTTGTGATTTGGATAGTGTGACCCCTAGCCAATAATTCTGAGGTATGGAATCTGCAAAAGCAAACTAACTCTTATTTTCCCATTCATTTTCAAAGTCTCATGTTTTCCAATTTGAACTTGCTCTATGCATTCACTCATAGGACAGATACTTTCACTAACACATTGAGTACAAGAGCGGTGGTAGTTCCTCCCTGTGAAGGGAAGTAAGATAAGCAAAAGCTGAGCAACTATTGCTTCCACAGAGTCCAGTGGGAAGAAGAGATATGAACAGAAATAAAAATAGCAATATTGTAGGAGCTTGATTTGAAAGTCTCACACAGTATAGTGGGATCGTAGTGGGGACAAAAAAAATAATTCTTGCAAGGCTAGCAAAGGCTTCACTGAAGAGGGAAAACATTGCAATGTACTCTTCTTTAAATTATTAATACACATTTGCAATACATAATGATTGCATTTATTATGGGGAGCCTGTACATGTATAGAACACATCTTAATTCTTTTTTATGCCGTTCCCCACCCATCCTGTTCCCTCCAACGCATTCCCCTTCCCATTTGCAAAACCTCTGTTTCCTCTTTTCTTCTGTTCTTTCTTTTTTTAATACCTTTTCCTTTCCTTCTCTCCTCCCCCCAGTCTCAGTTCCCTTTCCCATTTGAAAAAGGTCTCCCTATTTCCTATTATCTTGCTCTCTGTTTATATTTTTAGATCCCCCCAAAATAAAGGACCCAATCAAAAAATAGGCAACCAAAATGAAAAGACACTTCTCAGAAGAACTACAGCCAGCCAATAAATACATGAAAAAGAGTTTAGCAGCACCGGCTATTAGAGAAATGCAAATTAAAACACCAATGAGATAGCGTCTTATTCCAGAAAGAATGGCTATCACCAAGGAATCAGATAACAAATGCTAACAAGACTGCAGGAGGAAAAGGAACCCTTCTACATTGTTGAGATCTGTAGTACAACCATTATAGAAATTGATGAGATTTTTTAAAAAACTGAGAATAGATATTCCATTTGACCCTCCTATTACCCTGTGTGTATCTTCCCAAAAGAGTTAAAGGCATCATATTGTAGTGATACACGCAATTTATTCTTGCAAGAGAGGTTTGCCTGACTAAGAAGGCAAGCAGAGCATTCTCAGCGGGTAGAACCTCATGAGCCACGGGCAGCACATGGAGGGTTGGAAGGCTTGGTACATGTGCAGAAAAGACAGTCACCCCAGCTGCCACTGTACAGGGCAAAACAGGGAGGGAGAGCGCAGGAGCATCTGGAGAGATGGGTAGAGGTGAGGGGCCAGTCCAGTTTGGGATGCTATGGAATACAGGCAGCTCCTTGTAAAAGCCACAGCACTCTCATGCTCGTCATATGTTTTTGTTGTGTACGTCCCGATCGTTCTTACGTATGTCCCGAGAAAAGGCAAGGGCTTCCTCCAGGATGCAAGAAGAAGAGTATGGGCTTTGGTGCATGCCAGACATGAGTGTTTTTTGAGCTCCCTGATGCATATATTTTTGGTTTTAGCAAGTTATTTGCTCTAAGAGATAAAAGTAGCGCTTACTTCACAAGTAGGGACAAAATGACTCAGTAGTGTAAGGGCCACACAGGAAGTACTCAGCAAACACTGAGTTTGTAATCAGAGTGTCTGATGGGACTTCCAGTAGCACTTCCCTGGGCAGGGTCAGTAGAGAAACCCAGGGTCCCACGGGTCAGTCAAGTTCAGGCGATCCATCGCTTGGTTTCTGAGAAGAGTCCTGTGGGATTTGCAGCTCCCACCCCATCTCTCGGCCAAATTTGCAATGTCAGGAGGACAGGCCTGGCAGGTTCATTCTGTCCTCGGATTTCTTAGCCCCCGGGCGTCAAGAAAGGGGAGCCCAAGCCTTGGATTATAAAGACATTCTTGCATCTCCCTGCGTAAGATGATAATGCCAAAGGATCCTGGCACCACGCACGGGAATGCGGCCTCTGTCCGAGGATCCTTGCCCCACAGGATCACCAGGTGCCTGCTGACATTAGACTCTGGGGACTGCCTTGAAATTTCTTGTTTCTTTCTCCCAACTGTCTTTGCTTAAAAGCTGGGTAAGATGTGTATTTTTGTTGACTTTCTATTTAAAAACGTTTTTATACCCTTTACTTCTTAAAGAGCAGTTCGGGTTCACAATAAAACTAAGTGAAAAGTAGAGATATCCCTTATCTGCACTCCCACAAGAACAGCCCCCCCGCTATGAGTGTCCCATACTCGCCACAATCAGCCTGCGCTGACACATCCCTATCACCCCAAGTGAATACCTTACATTAGAGTTCACTCTTAAGGTATAGTCCACGAGAGCTGTTGGTTTTTCACACGAGCAGTTGTTCCCTGGGAAAGCACTTCCATATGGCTTGGAGCAAAGCTGACCGTGGTAACCTACTGCCAAAGAAAGTGTTTTGGAGAAAAGTGTTTAAGACTGAGTAGATGAGGCCAGGCGTGGTGGCACATGCCTATAATCCCAGCACTTGGGAGGCTGAGGCAGGAGGATTGCTGTGAGTTCAAGACCAACCTGGGCTACAAAGTGAGCTCAAGTCCAGCCTGAACTGCATAGCGAGACCCTGTCTCAAAAAGACCAAAAAAACAAACGAAACAAAACAAAACAAAAAAAGACTGGGTAGATGTACAGAAGGAAGAAATAGAGGCCCTGGGGAAAGAAGGAAAGGGAAAGAAGAAGGGAAAATTCTCTCCACTCCTGCAGGCAATCCTGCCCCCTATCTCTGGGGCTCTTTCAAGATGGAGGTCAGTGCTGCTTCCCGCCTAAGAAATCCATACTCTTCGCCCACTCCCTAAATCTGCTTCTAGCCCTAGGCACCATCTCTTGGGCCTTCTGCTTCCTAGAGAGATAATGCTGCCTTTGAATGTGTGTGTGTTTGTGTGTGTATGTGTATGTGTGTGTGTGTGTGTGTTTCCTCCTGCACACCCCCCAGGGCTACATCATGAGTCCCCACCCAAACTGTGATAAGGGAAAGTTTTATTTTGCATGGAAATCTGGGGAAATGAGATTTTTTCTTGGTGCCTCAGATAATATTTTCTTTGCTCTGGCAAAGTTCTTGTAAGGAATTCCAAGTCAGCCTCCTGCTTTGACAGCTGAAGCCTTCTGGGAAGTTGGCTGTCGCGGGAGCCCAGGGCAACACTGAGCTCTCCTTCCAAACAAGGACCCAAACAGCTGAGGGGCTCCAGTTACCCAAGAGGTGAGTGACACAGACGCTTCTTTTGCCAGTTGGAGGAGGGGAAGTGAAGGGATGGACAGAGAAGAAATGGCGGTGACTTGAGGTTTCGGGAGTGGAGAGCCACAGCTGTCCAGCAGCTTGGCAGAAGGCGCGGGAACATCCTGTCTCTGACCGGCACCCCTGCTGTGCTCTGGGGTCAAAGGTGGCCCCCCACTTGAACTTCACTGCATGGCTGGTGATTTATCAGCCCAAAATATTGACTACCTCAGGATCATCAAGATCCTCTCACTGCTGTAAATGAGAATAGCCACATAAATGTTAGCAAGGGGAATGTGCCCTAAATCTTTGATTCAGGATTTATATAAATATTAAATTTATTCAAACCATGCATTCACATATTTTGTTTGCCTTGCTTTTGCTTATTTAATTTTGTGTATTTTTAAAAAATAGCCACATGTTGCTTTGAAGATAATAAAAAGAATTATTTTAATCATTTTAATCAAAAAATGTGCAAAAATAATTTTAAAAAGTTTTATAAAGAAAGGGCCAAATTGATACTTTTCACTTAGTTTTATTGTGGGGTGGGGGTAATTGGATCAAGAGATAGGAAACTGTCAACTTCTTAAACTGTCTCTTGATTGCTTGACTTATTAAAATAGTGTATATTACTTTTGTCATTTTATGAAAACTTAATAAAGAAAAGGTTAAAATAATTCACTTACCAAAGACTTTTTAAAAGCAAGATTGTTTCCTAAGTGAAATACTTTTAACTATTTTTAACTATAAAAAGGCTTTTAAAGCTGAACTTATTTCCTTAACTAAAGAGTTCTTCCTTCCAATTTTATGTGTCTCATCTTACCTGAAAAAGTTGTTTCACATTTGTTCTCAGTATAGAGAATGTAACCTTTCTGTTAGAAATAAATTCCACCCAATAAATTCATGTACATTCATTTGATTTACAGCTTCAATAATTTGAATAATTTTTTAATTAGGAAGTCTTAAACTGACAGAAAAGTTTGAAAATAATTTAATAAATAGCTCTGACCTACCATCTAGATTTAAGACACTTTTTTATATTTGCTTCAGATCTTTAAAAAATAACTGCAGTAATAAAATGCACCATTATCTCTTTCCTTCATCCTAGCAGCAACTGTTACCTGAAGTTGGTGGGTATCTTCCTGTCCAATGTTTTATACTCTCATTATGTATGCATATGTCCATAAACAATATGCACCACTGTTTTGTATTTTAAAACCTACAGAAATATGATGCTGTCCACATAGTTATTTGTTGTTATTTTGCATTAACTCTTTCTCTTTAGTTATACATGGCCCTGGTTTTTTTATTATTATTTCTGTGTAGCATTCCCCTAGATGATTTTACCACAGTTTACCTCTTCTCTTGTTGATGGACATTCAAGACATTTCTAATTTTTTTCTGCTATGAAACATCACTGCATTGAACATCTTGGTTTGTGTCTTCTTATGCACCTGAATCAGAGTCCAGACAAGGGATTTTCCCAGGGGTGCAATTACTGGTACCATGGGGAAAAAAGCTTTTAAAACAGAGAAGGAAAAGGAGAAATGGTGAAGGTCTTAGAGTTTCTCCAGGAAAGTTGGTTTTAATAAGGATTCCAGGTCATCTTATTTCACTTGAGGATGGATTCTTCAATTCCTTTCATCCTTTTTTCCTCAAATTCAAAAATTAGGAAACCTCTTCATCAAAGCTCGATTATGAAGAATATGTTGGTCAAAACTCAAAAAACTAACTCATCCTGAAGCTGAAATTAAGGATAGACTGGTGGATATGTTATTTTCTCTCTCCCTTCAAGCCATGGCATGTCAATTTACAACATATTAAGCAAGATAGCAAGATTAATGAGCTTATTCAGAAAAAGGAAATAAGTCTTGGTGAGTAGAATGATAAATTAAAAATGTTGAATCTTTATGAACCCAAAAGGCTAAATAATGCCATCTAATCTAAGCTGCAGCCCTGGGATGTTACTTTGTTCTGGAAATGGTATTTCCTCCTCCTCCTAAATCAATTCCAGTGTTTTTGCATCAGCAGACTCCAGGTGATGGGTAGGCAGCTTTGTTTGAATAGTGTGTAGGTACAGAGCGACCTGTGGCCTTTCTAGAAGAGGTGGAACAAATCTTCCCATCACTGCTTCCTCCTTCCTCACTCCAACGCCTTGTTAACCAGTCTTCTACATTTAAGTACCACTAAGGGCTTGGCAGACTTGAGGGACAGCTACTGCCCAGTACCTGTGGTCACCTGCAGCATCTACAGCCGCTCATGTGAGCAAGTCCTGAGTGCCTACACTCGGTCTCCTTGAACTTTCCCAGTGTTCCTAGCACCTTAGTTGTGTGTGTTCCAGTGTGTGATGTTTGTCCAAAGTGTGATATGGAAGCAAACTAAGATGACTTGCCGCTAAATATGTTGTCTTTTAAATTATTAGTTCTAAGATGTATTTATGAGACTTTATTCCCAAGAATATAGCTTATATAGTATTAAGTTTAAAAAATACTCTTTTAAAAAATCAATTAAATTTGTAGAGATGCATGTAGCTATGGCAACTATTTTGAAGCTCATATGCAAGGGATGGATCCAGGACCCACTTCCTGAAACCAAGCATAGTCTGGTCTAGAATGCTCTAAATCCCTGAATTTATGTGGGCATTAAGCGTATGGGAATGTTATTTGGGCACTTACTTTTAGCTCCCTAGGTCTCAGCTTCACCATCTAGAAAATATAATGTTTGGATAAGATCAGAAATCCTCACTGCTGCCTTTATCTTTCAATCACCTGGGCAAATCTTAAAATCTTGCCCCTGGGGCCATCTCCAAACCAGTTCAATGAGCAAACCTGGGCAGTTGCACACCAGGCATCTGTATTCCTAAAAGTTCCTTTGGTGATTGTAATTGTAAGAAAGATGATGTCTGAGGTTCCTCCAAGATCTCAGAGTAATTGATGTTCTGATTTCCTGTAGAGAGTATAAACGCAAAGTAAGTATTGATTCAGCAACAGGGCAGGGGGCTGATCGGCTCTTTCAGGTACAAGCCATAGGAAGCATAACATTTACCTCCTGTCCAGGCCTGGAAGCTCCCTGAGAGCACAGACTGTGTCCTTTGTCTGGGTTTGCCAGTTCCTGTCATGGCGCTTGGTGTAGAGTAGGTGCTCAGCACGCCTTGAGTGAGAGGAGGGTAGGGTCAAGCTCTGCACCATTTTTTTAACAGAGCTTTTAAGATTAACCAAGTGTTAACTAGAGACCGCGCTCATAAGTGAAGGAAATCAGACTCACATGTGTAAACATCATACTGTCTCCCTGGTGTGAGAAACCGCAAGAGTAAATAAGGTCCAAAATGTACAATAGCTATTGTGCAATTTTGTTTTACCTTTTTTCCACTAAAAGAAAAAGATTAACCACGTGATCAGAAATTGGCTCATGCTAATCAAACTCATAGGAGGCTGATTTCTATTATCATAATTCCAGCTTATATAAAAGATCAAGGTCATTTATCCAGAACCAGTGTCTGCTGGGGCCCCTGGCAACACACAGATTGATCTTCAGTTTCCAGCTTTTCCTTTCCAAATACACAAGAGCCCACCACCCAGCCATTTACTTTTCTGGTTACCACAACATACAGTCTCCTCAGGGTCAATTTCCTTTGCTGCTTGCTAATGACATGCAGGAGAGAAGCACATTAATCTCCTTGGTAAGGTTACTCCAAACCACTCTGCAAGACGGGTTACTTCTGGAGAGCTGCCCTGTAGACAGCTAATCCCGTTGTTCTTGCAGGCTGGCCTTACGGAGATGGCATCTGCTGACCTTACTCTTTTGAGAGTCATCTTATTTTGAGAGCTGTAGAGCTCCTGCTCACCATCTACAATTACCATGACTTAAAAGGCCTTGGAGGGCAGAGAATCTTCAAGGGGACTTTGGGAACTGGGCTGTATTCCTCCTATTTTGGTGCTGTGTTTCAAGGCAATCGTCTTGTTCCTGTGTGGAGTTGCATATTACCTGTCAGATTGGTATGGCACTTTACAGTTTGTTGGAAGCCAATCCTTATGCCTAGGCTTGCACTTAGGTCCCTTTTCCTCCTAAGTGTGCCCGAGTAGTGATCTTCGCAATAGCACCATCCCCACTTAGCCATCAGGTGCTGAAGCTGCTGCCTCGGGCCAAGGTTGATTTTTCCCGTGGAAAGGTAGACTTCCATCCCCATATGCTACCATAATCCTCCCACACAGCTTCTCTGTCTCCACATCTCTCACTCCCGCATAAACCTAGGGTCGGAGGATTCCCCACTGCATTATGTTATGTGAAATAAATTGGGCACAGAAAGACTAATACCGTATGATCTCACTCACTCATATGTGAAATCTTAAAGAGTCTGTCTCATAGAAGCTGGGGATACAGTGGTGGTTACCAGGCTGGGAGAACAGGGGGGAGGGAAGAAGGGGAGGGAGGTTGACCAGTGGGGGCTAAGTTACAGTTGGATTGGAACAAGAAGTTCAGGTGTGCCCGTGCACAGTAGGGTGACAACAGGTAATTATGATATACTGTGCATGTCAAGAAGTTAGAGGAAAAGATTTTGAATGTTTTCGCCATTGAGAGTTGATGAATGTCTAAAGAGATAGACATACCCACTGTGATTGCAATATCACACGATACATACACGTATCAAAACATCATACAGCACCCCATAAATATGTACAGCTTTTGTCTTTGTGAATCAAATAAAATTAAAATTAAATAAAAGTAGAGAAAGAAAACCCTAAGATGAGAGAAATAGGTATGGACTTGTCTGATATGTATTTGGTGTTCATCTAGAAAGGAGGGAGGTGTGAGACATGCAGCTGCAAGTTCAAATGGGGCTGTGAGGGCGTCCACATTGTTCCTGCCATTCACACCGCGAACTGCGTAAGTGACACTCAGCGTCACTCATGCACCAATAGGATGCCAGCCCTGACTCTAGGCATGAGCTTCTCAGGCTCTGTTTCCTCTGGGTTTAAATAGAAAATAGTGTTTCTACCACAAAGAAATGGTAGCATGCGCTGGCTTCGGAGAATATACACTAAAAAATGTGGCAGTTTCACTAAAGTTGTGCTCTTACATTAAGGAAGCGCTTTCTTGAAATTAATTTATATTCTTCCTCCTACGTTTTTAGTCTAACTGGACCATCAGGAAGTGGGGTGTGTGTGTGTGTATGTGTGTAGGTACCGGAACATGAATAGAACATTTATGGAAGACATACAAGAACCTGGAAACGGTGGCAACTTTAGGGAGCAGGGCTAATGAATCGAGGTACAAACAGATTTTATTTTCATTTTGAAGCCTTTCGTGCTGTTTTTCACTGCTTCTTCATCCGTGAAATAAGAGCACATATCTGAATGGTCATACGATCTCCTTAGTCCCTTCTCTGAGAGTACATGGTTCCACTGAATTGCAGCGATGCTCTGGACTTTCTCTAGTCTTGTTACTTCGTTCCACTCTCTTGCTAACATAGGAACACCTTATTTTCCCACATGCCTGAGAATGAAAGTTTTCATGCTCTCAGTTATCGAGGTAAATGAATCTAATCCCTTTATATCGTCGAGGTTTGGAATAATTTCTAATGGAGTATGGGTGAGTTGCAGTCCATTCTTTCCTACAATCATCTTTAGAGCTTTACTGGCCTGTTTCACACACCATAGCAGTCGCCTACTAAAAGTTAAGTGATTTTTGTTATGTTTACTGAGGTGCGCAGCCGCCACTGCTCTCCAGCGTCAGAACGTTTCAGCGCCCCCAAGCGAACGCCACACTCATTACACAGCCCCTGGGTGTTCTCCTTCACCTCATCTTCTGGCGCCTACACATCCGTTCCTGTGGATTTGCCTCATCGGGATATTTTATATAAAGGGAATCATAGAACTTGTGGACTTTTGTCTGTTCTCTTCAACAGAGCACAATGAATAGTCTTTACCTTTTCTTGATGATTTGGGCTTATTATTCATAATATGCTTTGCTCATGGTAACAATTAGAAATATTTAGACAAGGCTTGCCGTGAATTTCAGAGCCCCTTAGGTACATGTGACTTTGCCAGGGCTCCTCTGCTGGGAACATCAGCTGACTTCTTGCCATACTTAACTCTTGCTTTAATCGTCATTTCCTTTATCGATCCCCACATCCTGCATACTTGACCCGTTTGTACATAAGCTAGATCAGACCTGAGGCCCCGTGTCTTCTCTATACCCAGGCTCACAGTGTGACTGTACCGAGAACTTCCTTGATGAGCTTCTCTCTTGCTCCTGGAGTGAATAAACAGGCCCAAACGGCCCCTTCTTCTATTGGTATCTTGAGCCTCTTGTATCATACAGTCAGCTAAATTCCATCTCAGCAATAAATCCCCCACAAGGATTTTGTGATCTCTCTGGTTTAAGCAGTGTTAAAACCTTTGATTCCTTCTATCCTTCCTCTCCTTTTTCTTAAAATAGTCTGTTGCCCTCATGTCAAGGACCCTATCAACTTCCCTTTCTCTAAAATTGCATAACCATACAAGAACACTTTTCCTTGTTCTCCTTGGAGAGTACACACAATCAAAACATTCTTCAGTGCTAACCCCCAGCTCAGGTGGCACAGGCCCCAAGTCAAGGGTACACGGGTCTGCCAAGACCAAGACTTCTCAGTGTTTGACAGAGGGAGAGAGTATTTGCCATCTAAGTGGTCCTGGGAAGCAGAGTCTCTGTAAGTACTTTCTTTATCTCTCGGTAGGAATGGGGTGACGGAGGAGGAGTCTAGTTTGGGGCATTGTCACAGTTCTGGGCTCTTGTCTTATCTTTATGGGGATTGTTTGAAGTTCGAGTCCGTTTGGCGGGAGGCGTGGTGTCACCATTCTTAAATTGGCTAAGGGAACAAGGCAGGGTCCAACCTGGACTACGTCACGGGAATTTGTGATTTGGGGACGTCTTTGATTATCCTCATTGTCAAGAAAATCCCAGAGGTATAAGCACCCTTCCTGAGCATAGCCACGGTCCACTCTCAGTCCGGAGGAACCAGGGAAGTTCCTTCTATGACAGAGAAACCGCCCCTGGTGGGACCCGACTTGGGCTAGGGAAGGGAGGGCAAGTGGAACAGCGCCTGACCTGTGACCCACGGGTGCGAACAGAGGCGCCCTGTCGCATGGAAAGCCCGTTGTGGGAAAGCGGAACAGAATCCGAGCTCAGAGCTGTTGAAGGGACCCTAAATTGCAAGTAGACGCTGGGAAGGAGCTTGGATGCCTGCACCTCTGCATGATGCGGCACCCGTAGCCTGCCGATTGCTGACCGGGGCAGACTGGCGCGCCGAAAACTCCAGGAGCTAGAGGTGGTGAGAGCAGAAGCAGCCTCCGCAGAGGCTTTGGGGGACTCTGAAGTCATTCCCCGTTATCAGTGACCCAGCACTGCCCCCTGGTGGCAATCTTCATCAAGTGCGGCTTGATTTAAAAGGGGGCTGGGAGCCTCTGACGCACCATTTCTAGTTGATCTCAACAGCTGGGCTTTGGGACTATTTTTACTAATCCACGGGAACCCAATTCTCGTGTGATCTGAGCATTATGAGCACGAAAAGTCAAAGTACTTCATGCCTCTGTCTGGCTCCAGCAATTATCTGAGCTAATTCAGTTAGCCTTTGGGAACTGCCGTTCTATAGACAGTATCTTCCTAGATTATTTACTGTATCGTGGCATTAATCCTCTAAGGGAGTTACCAGTTATTCCCCTTTTACAGTTAAGGAAACTGAGGCTCAGAAAGGAAGTCTCATGGCAAGCACGACCTTCAGCTCTGAGCTGACAATGCCTCCTTAGCCCACCCCTCCCCACAGGACAGGGAGAATGAGAGGAGAAAGCATAGGGCAAGGCACTTCTGTCTCGTGGTTTGCAGCCATAGTTGCATAGCGAGCATATATTTTTTAGCTAAATCCTGGGGGTGTTACCAGTCTAGCACATGGAGAAGGGGACAACCGGGAATAAGGGGGCAGGACCAGCAAAGGGAGCTCCTCTTTCATCTGGACAGGACCTGGGCTCAGGGGAAGCAATGGCCGTCACATGCAGTGACCCTTGAAAGGCCAGAAGAGTTTTATTCTGAGTGTGATCCTCCCCGTGGGAGCCAGCATCTTCCTTCCTGGTTGCCTCCTCCATGGCGATGCACACAGGATCCAGCTAACATGTAAAATATATATAGAGAGAAGTAATACATGCTCGTTATAAACTATATTTGTAAAACAAAATAGAAGCGCCCTACCCTACCCAACCTCCTTCTGTTTGTAGGTGGCAGCCTCAGCTTGATAGAGCCCCAGCTTTTTTTTGGTACCCAGGTTCTTACTGGTTGGGAATTGGTCTCATCTGCAGGTTCAGGGTGTCATATAGTGCTGATGCCTGGGGGCTGTGCCCCAGGGGTTCTGATTTAACCAGTCTTGTGTGTGACTGGGGAATTATGTTTGTTTGTTTGTTTGTTTTGAGATGGGGTCTTGCTGTGCTGCTTGGGCTCAAGTAATCCTCCTGCCACAGTCCCCAAAGTAGCTGCCACTGTGTGCACGCACCACACCTAGCTGTGGGCATCAGGACATTGAAAAGCTCTCCCGGGGGTTCCTCGGCCAAGGCTGGAGAGACTGTCGTGTTTGAGCGCTGGGGCCCTGCAATGCTTATTGGCTCAGTGAGCCGCTGTGCTCTCACTGTGCTCTGCGGAGGGACCCCGGGCCCACGGAAAGTAACTAGGACCATTAAGGGAGGTGTCACCGGGAGCTGCAGAGACGACCAGCTCCCTGAGGAGGAGGAAGTTATGAAGGTTCCTCAAGACCAGGAGAAGGAAATAGGAGCCTAAATGGAGCACATGAGAAACAAGCAGCGTTTGGGTCCCTCAGAAAAGAGTAAAACCCAGCTCTGCAGAGGGCAGGGGAATGCTCTGGAAGACAGTAAAGTTCTGGGCTGGTGGCTGGAACCTCTCTTCCACTAGCAGGGTTTGGGGTGTGGCTCGGTGGTGGCAGTCTGTGATCTGAGACTTTGGGGGGCGTGGGGGGACGTAGGGTTACAGGCTGGCAGAAGTGGGCTCACAGGGAGAATGAGGGGCCTCCTGGAGCAGGACTTATGCTGAGGTGAGTCAAGCTCCTGCCGGTGACAGTGAACTGACCCTGCCCGAACCTCCATCCCCGGGCATGGCAGCTGCCCTAAAATCTCGGCTGGGGCAGGAACAGCCCTGGCCACGGTGCTCCAAGACAGCGGGAAACAAACCACACTGCCAGGCTGAAGAGGAGAGCGAGGCATCCCCCTCTTGGCTAAAAATCTAACGGGGGAGGATTCAAAATCTTAGATTAATCACTATATTGCAATATTTTTTAAAAGTCAAATGTAAGAATTGGATAAGAAAATTGTGGTACTTTTATATAATGGAATATTACTCAGCTATAAAGAAAGATAAACTCGAGGCCTTTGTATTTAAATGGTCACAACTAGAGACCATACTCATAAGTGAAATAAATCAAACATACATGTGCAAGCACCGCATTGTGTCACTAGTGTAAAACTTGAAAGAGTTAATTTAAACTCGGAGGTATGATAGACACTGTGAAATGATAGGAAACCACTGAAGAGTAAAGGGCTTCTGGGATGTGGGAAAAGAGAAGGGAAAGAAGGAGAAATTTTGTATGTATGTATATACAGGATAGTTAACATGGTTGTTCTTCTGTCTTCTATTTCTATGCTGAAAGAAACTGTCAATGAGTCTTTGGTTGACCAGTATTGCATGTCTATATCTGTTTTCATGAGAAGCCACTTTGAAGATATCAATATGTAATACAACCACCATTGTTAATTCCCTACCACTTTGTTTGTAACTCTGTATTGTCTGTATTGTGCTTGTGATATGTTGTAAAATGTAGTATGTCTGTTAATGTTTCCCTCCTTTTATCTTTAAAATAAAAAAAATAAATAAAAGTCAAATGTAGTGCAAGAAATTCCACGATGAACAAAATTTTAAATTTAGGTATAGGATTGGTATTACTAGCTTTGCTTTTTGCCTAAACTCCAACTTGGCTCAGAGCCACTCTGGATTCCTCTAGCAAGGGTGGCCAAAGAGCAGAAGGAGCTTCCACTTGTCACCCACTTTACCAGAGCCATCTGTCGGCCTCACACCTGAAGAACTTTATCACTTCCGCGAGGCCCTGCTGGGCACTGTGACGGCTGGCAGAGCAGTGGTGCCACCTAGTGGAAGACTGGTGCTAAGGTGTGAAAGACAATGCCTGGCAGAGCCACAGAAATGTCCTAGAGCCCTGGGGTGGGACCCTGTCCTGAGTGTGGGAGACACCACTGGGCCCTTGTACAAGTCCTCAGGGAGACCCAATGAGCAGAGGAGACGGGAGGTCCCACGTGAGCAGGGTGGGTACATTCGTAACAGGAAATTCCTGTCAAAGTTTCAGCGCTGTCACAGCCAGTGGGGTGATCTTGAAGCAGTCTGTGCTGAAGCACCTTCTGCACCGTCATGAAAGAAGGTAGGCCGTGTCTGTAGCTCCCCTGCTCTTCGGTCTCCTGTTCCCAAGTCTCTATTTGTAGGGACAAGGGTGAGGAAATCCATTTGTAAGAGCAAAAAACACACTCTTGTCAGGAGCTTGAGGGGGCTTGTAAAGTGTCAGTCTCAGGAACGCATCTCCCACCTCAGCTTATTCAGGCAAAGGCAAGGGAAGGAGGAGACGACGTTTCCTTTTGCACAACCACACCCAGCCTCCACGGTGTGACTCTTTGGAAACTCTTACAACAAATACAATCTGTGCCACACAATGGAGCACCTCAGCAGTTACACTGGTGATTAGTTCGTAGGAGTTTACACACTCATGGCGGGTGAATAGGATTTGCAAGTGCCCAGGTAGATTAATGAGGGACAGACAAAGTGGAAAGATTTCGTGCTTGGAAATAGAGTCCTTAGCAAACTCCCTGAGGTCTGGTTCTTAAAATGTGGTCCCCAGATCAGCAGCAGCAGTGTCACCAGGCCTAGTCCAGACCTGAGAATCAGAAACTGGAGGGCAGGGCCCAGGAATGTGGTTTGCTATCAGCAAGCCTTCCAGAAGACTCTGCAGCATGCTAGCTCTTGGGAACCACAGACCTTGGTCCATGCTTCTCAAACTAGTGTGCTCCGGTCACCCGGGCTCTTGTTAGCATGCAGATCCTGACTCGGGCAGTGCAAGGAAGGGCTTGAGCTTCAGCCCATCTGATACACTCCAGATGAACACGACAGTGCTGGTCTTTGGGAAGCTTTGTTTCCCCGGCCAACTTTGTGACAGGTCTCCTGGAGTGCTGGGTAACTGCACAAGTTATCAGATCCCTCTGCTGGAAATTTTCACTTAGTAGGTCTGGGTTGGGGTCCAGAAAGCCGCTTTTTTTTTTTTCCAATACTGAGGATTGAACCCAGGGTCTTTGTATTGAGCTACATTCTCAGCTTTTAATTTTTGTTTTGTTTTGTTTTTAGACAGGGCCTTGCAAATTTGCTAAGTTCCCCAGGCTGGGCTCAGATTTGTGATCTTTCTGCCTCAGCCTCTCAGAGTGCTAGGATTGCAGGCATGTGACCATGTCCAGCTAGGAATCTGCTTTCTAAACAGTTACCCTAAGAGTGTATCTTTAGGCATCAGCGTATCTTTAAATAGAATAGTATCATTGCCGTAAGCCGAGAACATTTTGATAGAGATTCCCAAGCTCCAGCCCAACCTATTGAACTAGAATCTTTGAGGAACTCTAAATTCTGTACTTTTTAAAAAGAACTCCAAGCAATGCTGGTGCCCAGCTGGATTTAAGCATCCTTAAAATAATGCTGACCTCTCTTTTTCTCAGGTAAGGAATCCTAATTTCTAGATAGTAAAATGCCCAGGATTATGAAATAAACTGGAAATAAATTAAGACTGGAGCCCAGATTTTCTCATTCCTTTTTCAGTGTCTTTCCAAAGGCTGTCTAAACTGTGTGTGTGTGTGTGTGTGTGTGTGTGTGTGTGTGTGCGCGCGCATGCGCACGCGCACGCGCTCCTGCCCGAGTGCATATG
The DNA here is from genome assembly GCF_000276665.1 of Chinchilla lanigera. Taxonomy (NCBI): domain Eukaryota; kingdom Metazoa; phylum Chordata; class Mammalia; order Rodentia; family Chinchillidae; genus Chinchilla; species Chinchilla lanigera. The sequence continues at coordinate 6,589,546 of NW_004955467.1, read as the reverse complement.
TCCACATGCACGCACATGTGTGGCTACAAGTTCCTGAGACAGAAACTGGGACACATAAGTAAGACAGTAAGTTGCAACTGCCACTCAGAGAGAGTAGAGGAAGTGTTTAAAGTGCCCCTAGAAAGGTCTACAAAGGATGGGGCATGGCTGCCAGTGGTTGGGAAGGACCCAGGGACCCAGAGGAGGCTCAGGATTTCAGCAAGTGGATGTAGCCAGGCAGGAGAGCAAAGGAGGGCCGCATTTGCTGCCATGCGTGGGTCTGAGGCAAGTGTCCTCTGCTGACAGACAGAGGAGCCACTCCTGGGTCTGGGCAGAGCAGGGATAGATGGATGTTTCACACAGGCCTGAGGAGAACTTAGGAATATCACCTAATTTGAGTGGACTCTGCTGTGATATCATTCACCTTGAATACTAGGCAGATGGTCCTTGAATTATGATAGTTTTATTTACAGTGGTATAGAGATGATATGCATTCAACAGAAACCATGCTTTGAATTTTGCATTTAGATCTTTTCCTAGGTCGGCTACATGCTGTGAGATACCCTCTCATGACGCTGCGCAGCAGCAGTGAGCCTGAACAGCAGCTGCCAGGCAGCCCCGCGACCACAAGGGGAAGCAGTTGACAGGCTACAGTGTGCTGTGTTGCTAAGCTACAACGTTCGCTAGGCAAGATGTATTAAATGCATCTTCAACTCAGGAGATTTTCAATTTACAAGGGGTTTATCCAGCAGAACCATTGTAAGTTGAGGAACATTTATACATTCTTCTGGGCCAAACGGTTTATAACCCATGTACACCTTAGGTCATTGGATCTTTGTATCACTAGCATTTAAAATCCATAAAACAGTATCAATGAAGCCATAAAATGCAGACAGACCTGTCAAAATTGCTTCTTCCTTTTTCTGTAATGATTAATATTCAAACTGTCTTTTTATCTCAGAAACTCAGGATGATTTAAAGCATAGAACTGCTATTCATATTTTCTTACAAAGATGTCGGGAATCACAAAAAAAGAAACAAGCCTCTGTTCATCTCCTACCCCATGTTTCAGACAGTGAACAAAAGAAATAGATCGTGCAGGATTTTAGGACAAGACAGAATTTGAAAGAAGTCGAGAAGCAGCCATGGTCGAGTGAGTATAAACTCTGCCCAGCACCAAGCTGGTCAGACAACGGAGATGTCCCTGGACTCTGAGGGAGGAATCTGAGTCTGAGCTTATGGAGCTTTTCTGGGAATGGAGTGGAAGAGACTTACAGACCTTGGGGTACTTCATGCTAGGTTTGGGGCCAGCCTCGCTGGCCCTGCCCCTCTGACCCCTTCTAAGGAGGACACAGGGAAGGAGGCAGGAAGACACAGATGTGCAGGCACTTCTGTGCACCCCGGTCACTGAATGTCCCTGTCTCCTCTTTTGAGGTCCTCTGTCTTGAAGGGGAATGAGAGAAACAGAAAGAGGAGATATTTTATGTTTCCAGCTGGAGACAACTAATTGAAAGACTGGCTTTTGCCCCTGGGAATGATGCCAAGATGCCGCCAAAATAAATCCCCATATACTGATGGCCTGTTCTTTGGGTCTCAACACCTGTTGTCCTTGGGACACAGACCCCAGGCCCAAAATAGGCACAGCTGCTGCCGAAGGTCAACTTGTCCAGCCCTGCAGTTAGGCTGTATTTGGAAACATATGTCCCTCTACCCGCCCTACTGTCCACCTCATGCGGAGCCTTGGGGCTTTACCGTGTGCACTCCTCTCCCCTCTTCCTGATCTAGCTTTCCTGGGAACTTTTGCTTCTCCCATTCCCTGATCTTGGGCGTAGGGTAGACAGCTGGTAAATGGCAGATGAATGAACACATGTATAAGGAGACACGAACCTGAACCTTCCAGCTGCAAATCTGGAGGTGGGTGGAGGCACTGACTCTGGGCTCAGGCACTGAGGGTCGCCAGCCTTCACAGGGCAGCACCCCGAGAGCCTCCTTTCAGATCCTGATCCTCACTTGGGCTTATAATCCTGTGTGAATATTAAACAGCAATGCCTTCGCTGTTGTTTCAGAAAGCCAAGAAAATCAAGTTCATGGCTAGGATTGTTCTAAAATCCATGACGAACCACTTTTGGGTTATTGTTCTGTGATTATTCTCCCTTTTTTACTGATGTGAGGAGGCAAGCAGCTGGCACAGAGAAAGCTCACTTTTCTCAAAGTCTACGGATTCCCCCACCACTTTACTTTTCCTACCAGGAATTCCATGGGAATATTGAGCTCCTCTTGTGCATAAAGCATTGCTAAAGCTGCCGACTTCCTTTTGGTCTTTGACTATAAAGCTGCATCACCTGTTACCTTCCTCTAATGCCTACTTCCACTATGGCTTTAATTTTATTATTATTATTACCTGGGTACTTCTATTCCCTTTACTGTCCTTGAGGTTAGAAAGCCACATCGGGGAGCCCTTTGTTTATCTGAGATGCCCCTTTTCTCAACAAGCCGGTGCTAGGTCCTCTCCTATCCCTTTTCATGGCTGCTGAAAGAAAGCCATGTCTCATTTGATATAAAATGGAGCAGACCCATACGTACACAGGAGCGAGGGCTTCTTGCTCCTCACCTTCATGAAAAGCCTGCAGCACCTTAGATAAAAATAACAAGTGCCATCCTAAGCTCGTGGGAACATGAGAACCTCCGGAATGCCTCAGCATAGCCGAGGGTAACCAGATCACTGCTCAGTTCTAACAAGGAGCCTCAGGGCCTCTGGGCTTCAGCTGTTTTTAGCAGTGGGATTATTGAGAGGAGTGCAAATAGACCTCCGTGTTCTGGGTGGCTGACAGGGTCTGAGGTATACTCGCTTATTAAAACACTCAGCTGTCACACTGACCCAGGCACAGAGGAATGAAGAGATGCCCTCACCACCTAGTGGCAGGCCACAAACTGCAGCTCATTTCCCCCCATAAGGACATGTTCCTCCTATTAGAAACTGTTCCCCTGTCTTGAAGAAGGGAGCCGTCTGCCAATCATAAATCAAAGTCTCATCCATTCCCAATAAAGGAGTCTGCCATCCTAGCTGGCAATCCCTTTACAGTTGACAGATCTTTTGTGATCTCATTCTTGAGTCTATATTTGTTGTATACTTAAAAAATCATAACAGGTAATAAAAATAGAAAGCCACAATGGGATAATTGAGACTCAATAAGGAATTCAGAAAGCCAGAGGATGATAGGAAGAAAATAAATAAATTCTGTGCCTTCATATCAGAAAAATAATTTTTAACAAGGTGAGGCTATTTATCTAAAACTAAGACAAGCAATTAAAAATGGTCCTTAGAATTTGGAGAGAGTAGGCTCCCTCTCGGAGATGTGTGCTGGAAGATGCAGAAGCTCTAGTGGATGTCACACATGAGCAAGAGGGCAAGCGCGCCCCTGCCGAGCGGCTGAACGGCCTTCCTGGGGGCCTGGGGGCGGCGTGGGTGAGCTGGTGGCAAGAGAAGGGTGAGCACAGGGGGTGCCAGGAGAGGTTAATAGAAATAGTCATCAGAAAGAAAAAAGGACACTTAGTGTGTTCTCATCCCAGTTGAAACACACCTGTGCCCTATGCCCATCTCTCTGGAGGTACCTGTTGTCTCTCTTTAGGTAGCCAGTGCACAGCTTTCATGAAGGTGAGGAGCAAGAAGCCCCCGCTCCTGTGTACCTCCACCTGCTTAGGTAGCCAGTGCTTTGTCAGGTAAAAAACAGTCTCAGGCTTCAAAGAGAATCCCAGCTCGGCCATTTTGACCTTGAGCAAATTACACTGTGTTTTGGTTTCTTCTGACTCTGCAATAAGCAGGTGTAATCAGGCCCATCTCCTCATCACTGAATCTTCTCATGCATGACACCAGAGGCCGCGCTGGCCAAGAGTTCAGTAAATAGTGGCTGAGTTCACCCTCCTCCTCCCCACTGCCGGACAAGCCCTCCTCTAGGGGGCGTGTGTCACGCAGCCACTCCTGATTTGGAAGGAGATTCCTGCTTTCATTTTCTCTCTTGAACAGCAAGGCTTCCCTTCTCTGTAATCACCCACATCTTTTGCTTTACGCAGCGAAGTTCATTACAATTTTTCTCATTTATGTCTTTCACTGAATCAGAGCTAAATAGAATTGGATGGTCAGAAGGAGCTTCCCGAACCAGACTCCACTTGTTTCCTTTGTGCTAAACGTCACACTTTGCTGATAAGTGGATATATCAGGTACCACAGCCTCAGAAATTTTCAAGGTCAAGGCTCTGTCCTGCATAAAATGCATCAGAAGCAGAAGCTTCTTTATAATAAATCTTGTTTTAAATCCTATAAAACAGGTTGACTATAAAGCTTACTTCCTCACTTGCCATTCCATATCTATAAATATTGTAGGTGCTTTTAAAGATCAGCACTATTTCAGATAATAAAATTATATAATACCTTAAAAATTAATAAGAATTTATCAACACCAATATTCAACGTCAAATATCCAATACTGATTCAAATTTCATAAACTAGAGTACATATGTGTGTACATCTGTGTTTTAACACTTGTTTGTACAAATCAAGATCTGTATGAGTCTAGATCTTATACAAAACAACTCCTACAGTATAATTGGTGGATGAGCCCAGTAAGTCTCTTTAATCTGTAGGTTCTCCCTTTTACTTTTTTCTATATTTTTTCTTTGCAGCTCATTTGTTGGAAAAACTAGATCACTTGTTCCACTGAGTTCCCTACATCCTGGATTTTATAGGTTGTATCATTTGTCTTTGCCCAAGTTGCTTACAGATTGGTCGTAATCACATCTAGAGGGCTGATCAGACCCCAGGTAGACTGCTGGGTGAGAATTCTTTGTAGGCAGTGGTGTGCTGATCTATCAGGAGGCGTATCATGTCTGGTTGTCTATCTCTTTGTGAACTGAGTTGTCATAATTTATCAAGGGTTCCTACTTCATAGCAAGACGGTGATATTCGTCTTTCACTTCTTTATCTAACAGTTGGAATACCTCTGCAGTGAGAAACTTCATTTATTTTCTCTATTGCCTGCTTTCTGCAGAAGGCAATATCCAGCAGTCCTCCTAAATGCTGAGAGGATCTCAGTGACTGTAGCCCCTTTGGTCCCACCTCAGGCCTGGACATGGATCAGACCTGTTCTTCTCGCTGTGATTTCCCCTCAGCCAGTCATCACCAGAAGAACATGCCATTTTTTGGTCAGAGTGTTGCCATGAAATATGGAAAGCAACTCAAGGGGCTGGAGTTGTAGCTCCCTGCCTAGCATGCAGAAGGTCCTGGATTTGATCCTCAGCACTACAAAGTTAATTGATTAGGGGGCTGGGGATTTAGCTCAGCGGCAAAAGCGCCTGCCTGGCAAGCGCAAGGTCGTGAGTTCGGTTCCCGGTACCGGAGAAAAACCAAAAACCAAAAAAAAAAAAAAAAAAAAAAAAACAAAGTTAATTGATTAATTAAAATAAAGTTGCATGTGAAAGCAAGTCAAAATGACTTAAAATTGCAAATAGGCCAAATCTGACATCAGTTTAGCCTCCTTCCCCTGATAGTGGCGAATCCTAGCAGACGTTACACTTGGGGTAGAGCACTGATGGGCACTCTCCAAAGACTTTCAATTCCACCTGAGTCAATGGGGTCATCTTCTAATCTAGAGACAGATAGAGAAAAGGACTTGGCAGCCCTTTCTGATAAGTTTAATTATAATGAAAAATGAGTGACCCCGGGTTAGAAGATGCTATTTCCAGTAGCTGGTCAGCAAAATAATTATTCTGACTTCTGGCTCTATTTTTCCTCTTTAGGTAAATACAGATTCATCCTGAATAAGGGATGGGATTTTTCACTGGACAGCTCTGAAAGAGCACAGATTGAGTCAAGGTAACTTGTGGTAGATTTAGACTGAGCTCCTGAAAGGGCCTGACACTGTCTTATTCATCTCTGTATTTCTAACTGCACAGTGCTAGCGTGGAGTAGCTACCCAGCAAATATTTACTATATTCCTGACATATTTCCCCAATAGAACTTAGAGGAGGTGGGAATTATCCCTTGCCTAATAACTACCCAACCTGAGGCTGGGTTTTCTTGAACCTAACTTGTGTGTTTCCCTCATATATTAAGACATGACTCTTAAAAAACTCTCCCTCCCCCCCAAGCACACACCAAAGCAATAGTTAACCTAGAAGTATTTTTTTTCTTTTTCATCTACTACCAGGTTTAAGCCAAAAGTAATCTCTCCCTCCCACACACATACAACAATTAATCAAGCCATCTGCCTCCTGAGATTTCAACATTGGGCATAAAAATAACCAAACAAAAAATCCTTTCTTTACAGGGTAGAAGGAAACAAATACAATGAAACAGCCCCAATTTGGAAACAAGGCGAATTTTATTGCATGTGAAAAGGAGTCACATGGAGATTGAGCATGACGGTCAGGAGCCGTGCGGATATACATTGTGCACATCTGCTGTCCTGCTCCAGGGGGCTCGCTCACTCCTCGCTCTCATGGACCACCATCTGGAAGGAGAACCCGCACTTCCAACCAAGTCAGGTGGCAGAGACACTTTCCTCCACACCTTGTCTGGCCCCCGTCCGGGAGCTGCTTGTCTGTTTCACTGAGACCGAGGATATTTCTTGCACATTGGGGTTTGCGTGACTGCATACGCGAGGTCAGAGCGTAGCCCAAGAAACTGGCAGCCAGAGAGCTAGCTCCAAATGCTGGGCAGCAATCCTCCCACATGCGTGGGGCTACTGCTGACAAACACAGCTGACTCTACAAGGTGCTCCTGCAGCAGCACTCTCAGGCCAGCAGAGGGCGCTTGAAGAGTGCCCAGTGGGCCAACCCCCTTACTCTTTGTGTGACCTGCAGACCTGGCTTCTGCCTGAGTGGGGCTCTGCTCGGCTAAATGTTTTTAAACAAATCCCTTCTCTTCCTGAGTCTAGGATTCCCCGGCTGTAAAGCCAAAGATTCCCCGTGGCTCTTTCCAGCTTAAAAGTTTCCGCAATCACCACGGGTTCTTCCTCGGTGGAGGACTTACCCTGCTGGACGTGAAGTCTCGGGTCTTCGCACGCAGCTTATTGACCTGAGATTCTGCAATGTCAGCACGTTCCTCAGCCTCCTCCAGCTCATGCTGAGCTTTTCGGAATTTCGTGAGATGAACGTTGGCTTGTTCATCCTGAAACCAAAGAGGTCAAGCAGGTAAGACCAGCATGCCCTTTCTGAAAGCCCTGTGGGAAACAGACAAGGCCACCGTCCCGAGACCACACGTGCGCCCGACTTACAGCCTCCTCAGCCTGCCTCTTGTAGGACTTGACTTTCACTTGAAGTTTGTCCACCAGATCCTGCAATCTCAGCACATTTTTCCTGTCCTCTTCACTCTAAAAATGAGACAATGAAGATGATTCGAGAGGAGAGGGGCAGAACTGCGCAAGACAGGCTGGCTTTCTTGGCTTAAGTGTTTCTTCCAATGTGTGGGTGGAGACTCCAAGGCTGGTGTGCACCTTCCGGAGAAAATGCCTGCTGGGCGTCTTCCCACTCACCTGGTAAGTCAGCTCCTTCACTCGGCGCTCATACTTCCTCAGGCCCTTCACAGACTCTGTGTTTTTCTTCTGCTCCCCTTCCAGCTCAAATTCCAGCTCTCGGATCTGGGGGAGATAGTAGGGAAATTAGTCCGGGGCTGTGGCGTGAGCTGGAGACGCTTGGGGGCTCAGGCCCAGACTCCTCCTTCAGGTACCCTGGTCTCCAGCTTCTGGATCTGCTTCTTGCCGCCCTTCAGCGCCAGCTGCTCGGCCTCATCCAGACGGTGCTGCAGGTCCTTCACCGTCTGCTCCAGGTTCTTCTTCATCCGCTCCAGGTGGGCGCTGGTGTCCTGCTCCTTCTTCAGCTCCTCGGCCATCATGGCGGCCTGGAAAGCAGATCACACCCTCAGAAAGGCAGAGCAACAGAAAGGCCTGGGAAGTATGGAAACCTGGCTACCGCAGGACCAGAGATCATGCTAAAGAAAAACAGCAGTAGGTAAGGCACTGGGTGAGCACATCTTCCACCCTGGAACAGGAGGGGAGCTACACCCAGCATATAAAGTAATGAACAAAAGGAACCCGCAAGGGCTGGATGGGAAACACTGCCTTCCTTTCCTGAAATTCCTCCACAGCTCTTTCCCACCACAAAGTTTTTTCATTATCACTAACATGTATAGTATTTTCAAAGGACCTTAATGCCTTGGGAAGACTTATTTGACGCCCAGCATCACAGGTTTGGGGATACTGAGATTCAAGGGAAGGTCCCTTGAGAAGGGCGTGCTGCATACATAGGTAGGCAAGCAAAGTAGCTTGGAGGTAGCATTCCGCCATCAGTCAGCAGATGGCGCTATGGGAGCCGCGGGACCAGGAGAAGGCCTGGGAGAGGGGCCAGGCAGGTTAGAAGGTTGAGGAAGGGACTGCAGGATTCATCGCCATATCTGGAAGAAGTCGGATGTTCAGGAAACAAAAGCACACTTCTCTACAACCACAACAAACAAGATGTAATCCCTTCCTGTTTCTTTTCCCTCTGCCCCCTTTCAAATGTACAGGCGGGAACAGTCCATCTGAGAGGAGATGGGAGTAGTTTTGAAGCAGAATATACCCCCACGGACATCCGGGAGAAGAACCTACCTGTCCAGTGGGACTATCTGAGGGTAGGAAGGAAGAGCAGGCTTTAATGAAACACACTTGTGAAGGCCACACAGCGAGGAGGCGAAAGCCTTACGTCTGTGATGGCCTTCTTGGCCTTCTCTTCTGCGTTCCTGGCGTCCCTGCTGGCATCTTCCACCTCGCTCTGGAGCTGCGTGAGGTCTGTCTCCAGCTTCTTCTTGGTGTGGATAAGGCTGGTATTCTTGGGTGAGAGGAGGTGCGTCATGCCAGTGTGTTCAGGTAGGCCCGACCCCCGTTTTGCCCTGCTACCCTCCCTCACCTGGGTGTGCAGCAGCTGCACCCTCTCGTTGGAATCCAGGAGCTCCTGTTCTGCCAGCTTCCGGGCCCTCTCCGTCTGCTCCAGCGTGGCCTGCAGCTCCTCCACCTCGGCCTGCAGCAGGTTGGCTCTGCGCTCCACGATTGCCAGCTGCTCCTTCAGGTCCTCCTGGCCCCGGAGAGCATCATCCAGGTGCAGCTGGGTGTCCTGGCCAGGGGAAAAAGGAACGCAGAGTCTGAAGTGGAAGTTGTAGCATCACAAGCCCCATATACAGCATGGAGTATCTGAGGACAGGAGGGGTCCCCAAGCCCAACCTCACCCGACCCCAGGAACTCCCCACACCTTCAGCTGTCCCTGGACGCTCCTGAGGTGCTTGAGCGTCTCTGCAGCCTGGCGGTTGGCGTGGCTCAGCTGGATCTCGATCTCGTTCAGGTCGCCTTCCATCTTCTTCTTGATGCGGATGGCTTCGTTCCTGCTCCGCACCTCCGCGTCCAGCGCGCTCTGCATGGTCTCCACCGTCCTCTGGTAGTTCCTCTTCAGCTGCTCGATCTCCTCGTCCTTCTCCACAATCTTCCGGTCAATTTCTGATTTCACTTGGGTTAGTTCAAGCTGGATGCGGAGGATCTTGGCTTCTTCATGCTCCAGGGCAGCCTGACGAGCAAGAGCAAAGCAGATGGTGTCCGAGCTGGCACAGAGCCTGCTACCGAACCGTTGCAGTGACACAGTCCCGATGGGTGGTCTTTAATCCAGGACTGCAACATTCAAATCCGCCTTTTTATTTATTTATTTATTTTTATTTATTTATTTATTTATTTTGGTTTTTCTCCGGTACCGGGAACCGAACTCACGACCTTGCCGCTCGCCAGGCAGGCGCTTTGCCGCTGCAAATCCGCCTTTTTAGAAAACCTGAATTTATCTCCAGTACACAAATATAACCACTTTCATTGCTATTTCATTTTGATTATATGATCAGATAATAACATTGAAATCATTCTCTTTTTTGGAGTGCAAAAAGCACCTTACTGATATTTAAAACCCAAATAAGCTTTTACAAAATCTCATTTTTAGACCTACTGTAGTGATTTTAGACCATACATTCTGGGTAACTCAAAGGTCGTACTCTCAGCCTCACACTTGTCCTGTCTGATGGGACAAGAGCAGGCATTAGACTTCGATTTTACAAAGCCAAAAACCAAGCCTCTGACGGGGGCCAGCTTGTCTCCGGGGCCCCACCACTGCCTCCGTTCCTCCCTGACGTTCACGCTCACCTCTGCTTCTTCCAAAGCCAGCTGGATATCGGCCTTTTCCAGCTCCATCTGCTTTCTTGCTTTCTCCAGTTCATGGATGGTTTTACCATTTTCAGCAATTTGCTCAGTGAGATCTGCTATCTCTTCTGCAAGGAGATAAGTTTGGATCGCACATGAGTGCCTGCATGGGTTTCTAGCATGGAGAGCACCGACCCAGTGCTTTGTGACAGGTTTATTATAATTCTAAAGGACTCCTGTTTCTTAGAGATAAGACACTGTGTGTAGGGAGACCCCCAAGGAGCACACTGGAAGGCGAACACCCCACGGGTGTATGCACAGAGATGTGGGTGTAGGGGTGTGAAGAAGGGAGTCACGCCCACACAGGCTCGCTCTGCTACAGAGTGTGCAGGAGAAGGTTTCAGACCATGTTAGACTGGGATGGCTTACGCTCTAAGTTTTTATTTTCCCGTTTCACAGTTTCCAGTTGATCTAAGGCTTCCTCGTAGGCATTTTTCAGTTTGAAGAGCTCCGTGCTCAGGGAGCGGGACTCCTTCAGAGATGCCTCCAGCTCTGCCTGGCTCTCCTCGCACTTTGTCTTCCACTCCGCTAGCACCTGAATCACCAGAACGGAAGGGGTTTCTGCGCATGCACTCTCCTCCCCCAAGCTTCTATTTAATATTTCCTTTAAGGGGAACGCGCCCAGAGTTGGGGCTACATTTTGTGGTATCATTTTTCTCTGGCTCCTTTTCTTGATTATTGGGTAACCAAGATTGCATTTTGTAAATTTATTGACCATACCCAATCAGTAACAATCACCATCTCCCAAAACTTTTGCCATCTCCGAAAAGCAGGTGGATCTTTTGAGCAGGAATTAGCTAGGGAAAAATGTCCTTCTTCTAATATGAAAAACGGTCCTGTGCCTCAGTATGTCATTAAAACATTGGTTTCAGTCAATTTATCTGCCATACTGGAGGAGAGGAGATGTCATAAAACCTCCCACTGAAACGTAAGTTTGAGTCTCACAAATTATCCATCCAGACAAATTAACAATATGTGGGAAGAAAAAGGATTTTGAACTGAATGGCCTTGGGGAAATTGATTTGTTTCCACCCACAGTGTTTGAAAGGGACTTCCACCCCCATTCCATTTCCATTTTGTTCCGTAGGTGAAGAAACTACATCCTAGTGAATTTCAGGACTTTCCCAAGGCCACACTGCTGGGGAACAAGAGTCAGGTGTGGGACCCAGTCTCCCCCTCCATGGTCACTAGAGCTCATCTCACACCTTGTCAAAATTCCTCTGCTTCTTGTCCAGAGCAGTAGCCAAAGAGTTGGCTCTTTCAACATCAACCATCAGATCCTCCACCTCTCCTTGCAATCTCTGCTTTGTCTTTTCCAAGGAAGCACATTTAGCATTCACTGCCTCAACCTGTTCCTCAGAATCTTGAAGGCGCTGAGCAAGTTTTTTCCTTAAATATGAAGGAGAAGCAGATGCGATTAAGTTTCAGTCGTCTTAAGCATTACTATTCATCAAGTTGCAATCACTAATCTATGCGATTCAAGCGCCCATGTGCTTTCGTTATCCCAGGAGAATTCCCTGACTGCTAAAAAATCAGTGATCAATAGCCTGCCTCATCTCTATCCAAGATCAAAGTCGCTTGTCTTAATAAAATGTGCAAACACCAAGTTCCTCAAATGTCACAGTGCTACACTTAAAGACACATGCAGTTGGGAACATCCAGTAACAGAAATGAACCCATCCAATCACCACCATGTAGTTCTAAATCCAATGTGCTCTACTCCATGAGCACTTAGGGATTCTGGTTCTTATAAAGGCAAACAGAGTTGCATACTTGGCCTCCTCCAGCTCTTCCGTGCGCTGGATGGCGTCCGTCTCATACTTGGTCCTCCACTGGGCAACCTCACTGTTGGCCTTGGACAGCGCCCTCTGCAGCTCGGCTTTGCCTTCCTGCTCCTCCTCATACTGCTCCCGCAGCAGGTCACAGTCGTGGCGGGAGGACTGCAGCGCGTGCGCCAGCGCATTCTTGGCCTGTGGAAGACAAGGAAGAGACCCTAGTACATTTAGCACTTGGATGCTACAATCCAAGTACATTTCCGCTATCATCACCTACTGAGTAAAGCTGTGGAGTTTTTGTTTTATTTTTGCAGGTTGTTTTTGAAAATTAGATCAAGGAAGCATCTTTCAGAGGAGGTACCTTGCTCTCTTCCTCCAGCTGCCTCTTGAGCTCTTCTATCTGTTGGGTGAATGCTTGCTTGCTTCTGGAAAGTTGGGACACTATGCTTTCTTTTTCTTCCAGTTGACGACTCAGCTCACCTATATGCAGAAGGAAATAATTTCATTCATACATTCATTCATTCATTCACTCATTCACCGAGCTCCCACTGTATGTTAGGCCCTGTGCTGGTATCTGGGGAAAGAATAAGCAATACAACACGGTCCTTTCTCATGGGACAAGGACGTGTCCAAGAAGGGGAAGTGGAAAGTACATCCTGACAGGATGGTGTTGTAAACTACCGGAAGCTGGAGGCAACCCGTGTCCGTAAGTCTGAGGAGAACAATTTTACATTCAGACAATCCCAGAGGCTCCTACAGCTCCTGTCACACCTCCCCGTGGCTGATGTTTCCAGCTGTTCGTTGATTTGTTATGAAGGGAGACACTGTACTTAGGACTTCCTTTCTCTAGTCATTTGTAGTGAGGCTGTGGGTGAAGATGGTTATGTTCAGATTTATATGCTGAACTGGCAGTCAGAGAGAAGGGGGCAGAAGGAAGGACTCGTGGTTCCAGAAGTGAATCCCCACATTACTATAAAAGGGGAAGTAACACTTTCTTCATCATCCTGTCTGTCGCTGCTAGCAAAGGATTGAGTCACCTGCCCTGAGGAAGCACTGCTGGCTGGAGCCACGTTTTCTAGGTGGAAGGCCCACATAACGTCCCCTGGCATTTTTATTAAACACCAAGAGCCAACAAGTTGGCCCCATTTCTTTCTTCATTCTCTAAAATGCTTGAATGCAGACATCCTGCAGCAAGAATTAGAAAGGCCATGGGTCTTAAGCATCCAGTCCTTCCTCTGCCAGTCAGCATCTGTCTGATGGAGTTACCCTAACTGTGGAAGAGCTTGAACAAAGCGCTACTTTGACAGTCTCCTCTTTCTGGCTGTCTTCCCTCTTGCCTTTATTGAACCCAGTAGTCTCTCCCTCTAGGATTTTGGATGGCTCCTTCTGTAGGTTATTTTAATTATCATCTCCCGGAAGCATGCCTTTCTAGAAATCCGCCCCCAAACCCACAGGGCCTCTCCGTTTTGGCAGCTGCCCCTCAGGGCGCCCTGCCCTTGGTCCCTTCCGGTTTCCTGCACGCGGCTCACCAGCCTCAGTCTGAAGACGGGACTTCTGCGTTGTCAGTTCGCTCAGACTCCTCTGAGTCTCCTCATTCTTGCCCCTGGCTTCACTTAGCTGATCCTCCAGAGTTCGGCAGATCTTCTCCAGGTTGGCCTGAAGGATTGGGGAGGGGGAGGGGAGTCATCTGACTCCATAGGTGGGAAAAGTGGACGCTGCTGCCCTACCCAAAGGTCTGGGATTTCTCTTCCAGCCCAATCTCAATCTCTCAGCGGTGTGTGTGTGTGTGGGGGGGGGGGCTGAACCCAAACCCAGGGCCTTCACACTGAGCTACATCCCCCAGCCCTTTTTCATTTTGAGACAGGGTCTCCCTAAAGTCGCTAAATTCCACCCCCCGGGGTTGGGTTCGAACATTCGACTTTCCTGCCTCAGCCTCCCAGCGTGCTGAAATTACACGCGTGAGCCACCCAGCAAGCTGCACCTTGGATTTCGACACGCTCTCCACGCTGCTGGACAGGTCATCGATCTCGAGCTTGAACTCGCTCTTCTCCTTCTCCAGCTTCTGCTTGACCCGCTGCAGGTTGTCAATCTGCTCCGCGAGCTCCGCCGCGCTGTCCGCGTGCTTCTTCCTCAGGGTGGCCACGGTGGCCTCGTGCTGCAGGGTGGCCTCCTCCAGGTCCCTGCGCAGCTTCAGGAACTCCGCCTCCCGCTTCTTGTTGAGCTCGATCTGGGTGGAGGTGACACCGCCCGCCTCCTCCAGGCGCTCGCTCAGCTCCTCCAGCTCCCGGGCGTAGTCGCTGCGCTGTTTCTCCGTCTTGGCGCGGGTCGCCCTCTCCGCCTCGATCTCCTCTTCCAGCTCCTCGATGCGAGCCTGTGAAGAGCAGCCCCTCAGCTCAGGGCTGCTGCCCGCAGCGACTCTCAGGGTCCCGGCTCAGGACAGCTAAGAGCAAAGTCAACCTAAGCTCCCGTCCCGGAAAACGGACCGCACAAACGCGGTGCGCGCACACGGAATATTCTGCAGCCCTAAGAGGAGTGAAATCCTGTCATTTGCAGCAAAATGGATCGAACTAGAGGACATCAAGTTAAAATGAAATAAGCCAGACACCAGAAGACAAACACCACGTGGTCTCCTATGTAGAAGTTGTGGGGAGGGGATCAACCTGAATTTAGGACAGTGGCCACTAGAGGTAGTTAAAGGGAGGCTGGTAGTTAAAGGAAGACTCAAAGAATTCACTTTGTCTTCTTCAACGCTGCCTGCATGTGCTGAACTATACACTGAACCCTTAATATGTAACTTAATACACGCGCAGCAACACCAATAACGAAAGAACAGGCTGCTTTCCATTTGCATCAGACAAACCAATTCACAGACTTTCCTCAAGCAAGTATAAATATTACTAAGTTCTTTTTTTAAAATTTTTATTTACAGCATTGAGGATTGAATCCAGGACCTCACGCATGCCACTACTACCAAATTACTGAACAACACCACCAGCCCCTTTTTATCTTGAAACAGGATCTCATCAAGTTGCTACAGCAAACCTCTCACTTGGGATCCTCCTGCCTCGGCCTCATGCAGCATGTCCCACTGAGTCTTGCTCTGCTAATTTCCTTTCACGAATTTTTCCTGCAACAACACAGTCTTTAGCCCTGCAAAAACCAACCTAAGGTATTTTCCATTCACCTAAATGTTGATCCCAATACTTCCAGTATGAATTGTGTCACAAGTTCCAAGTGTAATGCTCATCAGTGCCAGAAAGCCTGGCAGAAGGAAGACTGGAGCGACAGGCAGCTGCATGCACTGCCTCCCTGCTCTGGAAGGCTTCCAGCAGACAGTGCGCGGCTCACACTGAGTGACCACGTGTGTGACAGAGAAATCCAACGGCCTCCTACCTGCAGCTCTTTGATTTTCTTCTGAAACTGGAGACCCAGGGTCTGCTCATCTTCCACTTTGCTCTGCAGCTGACTGTACTCAAAGTCCTTCCTGCGGAAGGAAATGTAGAACGCATGAAGGCAGAGTCCCTCAGGAACCCACAGAGTGCAAACCCGCGGCTGCAGCACGCACTTCTTGAGCCTTTCGTCCAGCTGTTGCTTATCGTTCTCCAGGTCTAGGATGGACTCCTGAGCAAGCTTCAGGTCTCCCTCCAGCTTCCTCTTGTTCCTCTCCAGGTCTACACGGAGCTTCTTTTCTTGCTCTAGGGAGCTCTCCAGCTGCAAAAGGCCCCGGTGGCTTTTGAGAACAAAAGCTTTGCCAGGGGACCCTGAAGGTCGAGGTCTCCCCTGTTCACATTTCTTACGTCATCCACTTGCTGTTCCAGTTTGCTCTTGATTTTGCTCAAAGAATTCACTTTGTCTTCCTCAGCCTGGAGGTCATCCAAGGTCTGCTGGTGGGCCTCTTGGAGGGCCTTCTTTTCCCTGGTTAACTTTGCAATCGTTTCATCCAGCCCGGCTAGTTCCTCGGTAAGGTTTTTAACCTGAAGAGAAGCCACAGAGAATTATGGAGAAGAAATAAAGCTTAGTTTGCCATTATTTTGCCAAGCAGGAGAGACCCACAGGAGGAGTACCTTGTTCTCCGTGGCGTGCTTCTCCTTCTCAACCTTGGCCAGTGTCAGCTCAAGGTCATCTATGTCTTTCTTCAGTTCTGAGCACTCATCCTCCAGTTTCCTCTTCTTGGCTGTCAGCTCAGCATTGATCTCTTCCTCATCCTCAGCTCTCTCAGTCACCTCCTTGATCTTAGCCTCAAGCTGGAATTTGGCTTTGATCAGCTGGTCGCATCTTTCCTCAGCATCCAACAAGTTTTCACTTTCCTTAAAAAAAAACAACAAAAAACAAAAAATAAAAACAAGAATCATAATTCTTTTAAGGAGATGAGCTTTGTGACATTCCAGTATTTTGTTCTTTACTAAGTCCTTTGTGAAACATCTCAACTAAAAATCAAAATTCTCCACCAATAACTGAAACTTCCTAAATAAATAATCAAATCACAGAAGTTAAAAAAAAAAAAAAAAAAATTCCTGAACACATACAGCTTGGACTTGGAGCTGCAGATCATTCTTCTCTTGTACCAGAGTCACAAGCTTTTCCTCCAGCTCCTTCCTTTTTGCCTCCGACTTGGCGAGCTCGTCTTTGGTTTTCTGGAACTCTGCCTTCATGGTGGCCATCTCCTTCTCAGTTTCTGCACTCTTGAGCAGGGGCTTGATCTTGAAGAAAAGTTTCATCCAGGGCCAGTGCTTGACGTTCATGAAGGAGCGGATGTTGTACTGGATGCAGAAGATGGACTCCCTGAAAATACAGCATGGCTTATTCGTAAGAGAGACTCCTCTTGCCCCAAAGAGTGCATGTTTGAACAAAGACCCCGCCTGACCTTCTCTGCACCATCTTCTGGAATTCCACACGCATGAGAAACCCTCTGCACACAGCTTGGGTCCGAGTGATCAGTTTGGCCAGGCGGTCATCACGCATCTCTTCCAGGGTTCCCAGTAAGCCAGCCTTGAAGAACACCTTGGAGAGGGGAGAGGTGACACAGTGACCTGACTAGAGCAGCCGTGGTAGGAGGCCTAAAAGGCCAGCATCTGCCAGGACTAATGCGTTACCTTGGTATGTCCAAATTTGTACTGAGTGTGATCAATATCAATGGAGGCCAAGAGCTTTTCACAAGCTTTCTTGCTGTCGATGAATTGCCCCTCTGGGATTGCACTGGCATTTAGCACTCGGTACCTGCCATTGTAGACACAGAAATAACCATAGGCTGTCAGCAAAGATACAGACCTTGAAGGCCAGTGAGCTCAAGTCCTTCTTCCTATGGGTAAGAAGGCCAACTTTCCAAGAGGCAAAGAAACTTGCCCGTAGCCACACTGTAAGATAGAGCGTAGACTCTAGGTGTTGGGACTCAGGCCAGGACTTTTTCTGCCATTTTGTATTGCAGATAAAGTCCAGAGAAAAACATGGAAGAAACAAGTATATACACCTTGACCAACTGGTAGATTATTTTACATGGAGATCTAAAACTGGTGTTTTGAAGTCTTTTCAGACCAATATTTCTCCTCCTCAAATTTCAGTTTTTGCAGAACTTGTGAAGAAGATCTAGAACACTCTGATGACACACCTTTGTTTAAAATCCCCATACAAGATCCTGTTTGGGAAGCCTTTCCTGCAGATGCGGATGCCCTCTAGGACGCCGTTGCACCGCAGCTGGTGGAGGACAAGGCTGTGTTCCATGGCTCCTGTGGACAGAAGCAAGATGAGTCACGCAGAACCACTCACAAACCCGTGTTCCCCAGAGAGCTGGCAGGGGTCTCACCTGGGGTTTTGGTTTCGTTGGGAATTATGCAACGCACAAAGTGAGGATGGGTAGTTCTTAAATTGGACATCAGTTTGTTCAGGTTTTCCTAAAATAAAAATATTAAATTTGACAGGCTGCTGTAGGCTCTTACAAAGATGGAGATACGCCATGATGAAATATTCGTGTTTTAAACTTATGATGAATTCTGAAGAATAGTGACGTTACTTAACTGTCCTTTAATCGACCTATGACTTCAAGAGTAAGTGAGTAACTGGGGCTGGGGATTTAGCTCAGCGGCAAAAGCGCCTGCCTGGCAAGCGCAAGGTCGTGAGTTCGGTTCCCGGTACCGGAGAAAAACCAAA